>NC_090764.1:59273566-59543566 GCF_036898095.1 Palaemon carinicauda | reverse complement strand
CAATACTCTAAATAAGGCAGAATGAAAGAATTAAAACATTTCAGAAAAGACTGATCACCGATAATCTCAATAAGCCATTTTTCATGCAACTGAAGAATGTCGTATAGTATTAAAGAAACCTTATCAATGCTGAGATCCAGATGTTGGAGAGTAACTGCCCACGACTTACTTACAATCATACTTTATGCTTTATTAGAGTTCGATTTCATGGCCCATAATTTGCACCATGTACTAATTTTAGCTAGATCTCTGCTAAGGGATTCCGAAAACCCAGATCTACATTCACGAGATGGAATTGATGCAAAAAGAGTAGCATCATCTACATATGCAACGAGCTTGTTTTCTAGGCCAAACCACATGTCAAATGCTGCCCATTTACAACAACTCTCCGTAACCTAAGAATTTAATAAGACCCACCCACTCCCGACTGTTTGAATTTGAAAACAACGGTCTCAAGGTAAACACGGTCAAAGGATGCACTAAAATCAATGCCTATCATATGAACTTCCTTTACACAATCAAGGGATTTCTGTACAGCATTGAGATTGTAAGAAGGCCATCACATGCCCCAAGGCCTTTACGAAAACCAAATTGTAAACTAGGGAACAGATAATTACCTTCAGCATGCCTATTAAAACGTTTTGGGATTTATGGAAATTGGGTAATCAGATGGGCTAAAGCAATCACAAACATATTTACTTAATGAAGTACCATTATCAATTCTCCAAAAAGTACTAAAAAAAACTTCTTTTTGCTAACCTGTGGAAAATAATAGAAAACTTAGGAATTAAGAAATCAGTAGTCTATAAAAAACAAATTAAAAATACCATTTGTTTCTACACCTTCATCAAGAGAGTTTTAATTAAACGGGACAGAAAAGCTAAACTAGTTAGTTTAGCCTCAGGAAAAAAAGGAATAAGGAAGATGGAATTTCTCATTACTCTGCTTACTGTAAAACACATCAGTCAAAAGGGTTGTTTTTTCTTTTGACAGTGAGTGACAGAACCGTCTAGTTTGAGTAAAGGAGGAACTGTCAAGTCTATACCAGAGTGCAGATTTATGGGAAGCCCACAACTTATGTTCTTGTGTTGTACCAGAAAGGTTTCTTTTATAGCTATATTGTATTCTTTTTTCAGGTGAAGCATAAACCCTCTGAGCAACAGCTCTTAGGAGAGTATAGTTATTCAAAGTCAAATTTAATCTGTTACCCCTCCGAAGATAATAGGTCTCCTGCCTCTCCAAATAGGCACTTCTACCATCCTCATTGAACCAGGGTTTGTCTTTCACTCGGTATTCTAGCACACGAAAAGAGATACGCCTATCAATTACGTTGACCAGATTTTCACTCAAAAGAACTACAGGGTCAACACTTTATACTATTGTGACCAATTCAAATTCAAAAGATCATGCAAAATGCCATTCCAGTCTGCGTGAGATATTAAAAGTATCTAATTTGTATAAGACACATCAAGGAGAGACTGCTCAGTCTTAGTTCTTAACAAAATTAAGGCATGATCAGAGGCCTCAACTGGAGAACCAGCCTTACTTGTTATAAACGCCAGGGGAATCATCGTATACTAGGTCGAAGCAGTTACCAGACCTGTAAGTAGTTTCACTTATGATTTGCTCACAGCCTGATCCAGAGGCAAAGTCCAAAGCTCTTAAGCCATGTCGACCAGTAGGAGAAACAGAATTTAACCACTCCCTATGGTGAGCGTTGAAATCACCAACAAGAACAAAGGTTTTTCTATCATCTTGTACCTTATCCATAATGGTAAGAAAACAATCGAAGATAGGATTATCCGTCTGGATTCCAGTAGATCGAACACAAATAGAAGTTGTTATGCCTGCCACAAACTTTTATTACCTGAATCTCATGTAATCCACATCCACATTATGAGCAGCATTATACTCAGTCCTAATATACACAGCCATTCCACTTGCCCTATCTGAGCCCCTTGTAATAAGGGGCTCAGATATATGCCTCATTTGAGAAACCTAAGTTTCTGAGCATCAGAGAATATCATATTGTTTGGAGGCATCTGTAAGATCTTGATATTAGCATGCAGTCATTGAATATTGCAGTACAGTAACAACACTGGCGAAGTCTAATACGTAACAGTTCCGGATTTTGCTCAATGTCACCAGACAAGATAAGTATGAAAATAAACAAAAACGATTCATTATAATAAAAAACAAGCTTAACAATAATGATAAAAAAATAATATGTACAGAAATACACATTAAGAATACCTTCTCTTAAGTTTTCATACATTTCACTATGAGTCGTTTAACCACAAGATCAGCCTCCTACAACAAAACTAACGGAAATACAACGGTTGTCCCCATGCGGCAAGAGGGCTAACCCCTTGCACCCACTAAAGGAATGCAATCTTGGACCCCTTTCTAGATGTGACCCCAACTTTTACATGCATAGTAAATTTCAGAAGGATATTCACACCTACTAACTTGATAAGAGCAGAAATGCTAAATGCCGTCTTACCTTCTTCCACCCATCCGCTTCCTCTTTCTATCCTTTGTTAACAATGAATTACTATTGAAATAACAACATTTAACTGTAGTGGAAAATCAAGGCACCCGGAACTAAAGAATTTCACGAAAGTACTCGGTGTACCTATGAAATGATTGTCTTTACTCTAGGAGGGTAAAGTTATTAAGTAAATTAGGAATTTATTTCAAAATGCATTTTTATAGTGCTTATATCAAAGTTAATAAATATTTCATGTATCAGTTGTAAATTTTTATCATTATTGCCCTTAGAAATATAATATGTATGGAACGCAGTAGTAAAATAACTGGATATTTAAACAAAAAGATGCCCTTTTATGACGTAAGTTACAAATACATTAATATTACATCTATTTTTAATATTGATAAAAATGAGACTGATTCTTCACCTCGTACTTTGATTATTAAACTGATAATTGTGATTTCAGATCTATCGTAAGAACTTGCCTCTTAAAAGTTAGAGGCTACAATTATCACCCAGTAAATGTGGTAAGAGTTTCTATGCGAGTGTGAACAGTATTTAAAAGCAGGTGCTATCATATCTTACAAAATATTAAAAGTTATAATTTCAATGGTCGTTCACCCCTTCCCCAACACACACACACACACACACACAATCTCTCTCTCTCTCTCTCTCTCTCTCTCTCTCTCTCTCTCTCTCTCTCTCTCTCTCTCAAGTTGATAACAAACTGCTACGAAAGGAAAGATAGTATTGTATTGTTTATAGTGATTACCTATGATTTTAGCTGGCTTTGCTAGCAGCTAAGAACGTTATTGAATATAACATTTCTGCTCGGCTTTCTCTTGGCATCAAAAAAGTAGCTCTGATGAACTTTGTTTTCGCCGGGCATCTTAATATCCCTTCAAGCGAGGGCGTGTATTTGCTTGTGTCTCTGTTAGGTAAATTGCCAATATATTATGGGTTGTGGTTTAGACGAAGTTTCATTAATAGACTTTTAGGGGTCTTGGGAAAAAATAAATTAGATTTCGGTATGGATCCGAGTCTGCATTCATGATTTTCTCTATTGATTTATAACTTACCATTGTCACAGATTATTGTATAAAGAAACGATTGTTTTCTTCTCTTTTGGAAAGAAAACATGAATGGTGCATTATACTTGAGACAATACTAATTCTTTTAAAGAATTGTAATAGAAAACATAGACAATCCAGAATTCTTTTTGACTATGTGTTCCCTGATTTCCTTTCTGTTTACCTCTGCTATTAAAGTTACGGGAGATCATATATTTGGTTTGGTTAGGTTGTATCCCTGTCAGTGTGTTTGTCTGTTTGAAAGCTGGATTATATACAAATAGCTGATGAAAAACAATCATGCTCCCGAAGTACCCAAGAAGTCTACGACCAATGTAGTTTACAAATCGAAATGCTGTGAAGGCGAGTGGAAACGTCAAGTTCATTAAAAAATAGGGCCATACATCGATATTTCGTTAACCCATATAATAAGAAACTACCATTAATTAACCTTGTATGATTACTATAGGAGGCTGATTATCGTTGAAGCAGTTTTCGCCAGAATGCAAAGGCATGTGCTAAACGTTAATGTTTCCTCATCCAGCAACAGGACCTTCCACAATATACCTTCAGAACTTATCCTGAAGCCTTAGGAACTGTTGTTGTGGAACTATATTGGGGATCGAGGTTTTATTTTTTCGAGGCAAGGTCTTTGGAACTCCAACTGAATTTTTTGGACGCCATTAAAGATCCAGATGCCTTCAGAAGTATTTTCAAGAATTTTTCAGCAAAAAATATCTTCAAAATTTTAATAGTTGTTTTTAGAGGGCTTTAGATGTTTTCTTATTTTAGTTTGTATGAACGTACTGGTATTGTATAAGGATAATTATTTCATTGTAATAATACCCTGATATCAATTGTATGTATAGAAGGGTATGGATACATAAAGGAAGATCTGTATTTTACAACTAAAATGTATAATTGATTATACAAACAAAAAACTGTAGATTGTGGCATTGATATTTCAATATATTTCAATATTGCGTAATCATAGCGAGAGTGTTTATGCAGTAGCATATTAAGATCTTGAAAACAGCTCCTCGGTGCTTATTATTGACAATTGGAGCTTATACAACATCAGCTGTTAAGTTGACTGTGATAATCAAGGATTCTTTGGCATAACTTCAATAGCCACCTGACGTATTCCAAGGGTACGATACTTTACGAAGTTGCTTGGGATGTTGGGTATGGTCAATATCATTGGTATTTTTGAGAGATGAAGTTTATGCGGCAGTATTTCTGAGGATTATTGGCAGTAGGAACACCTCTTGAATAACTGAAACTAATAAAAGAATTTTTCTTCAAAATACACACCTCTCCAAGAACGCACAGATAATTGCTAACTTATCTAGGTGTTTTTGATAACATCTATGATGACCATTAGGTTTTACCCAGTTGGTTTAGTACCTACTGGAGGTATTTTGGCATGATTTGTAATAAAAAAAAAAATGAAGTAGATGTATCGTGAAAAGTATTTGTAGAGAATAGAAGCCCTTGTTACACGAGAAAAAAATGTGAGCGAAAACTTTTCTCCTTGGTGTTACTATTTCCTAAAACAGTGCAAATATGGTAACTGACTTGTCCACTTAGTGACTAACTAGGGCCTATGCTTCACCCTTTGCAGTGATTACCCTGAAAGGTTTGAGTGGAGTACCTACCAGCTCATTTTATATTCCTTGACATCACTCAGGATAGCCACTAACTTGGCAACCTTGATGTTGCATATAGAGCACTTTTACCACCAACAAGCATTGGGGAAACTCCTTAAACGGCATCTTCCATCGACAAAACTATTGACCTGCATCATGGACTAACCGCAAATTTTCCATGGGAAACATTCATTTGGAATACCCAGGGCTGACAACCTATCAGTCCATCATCGAGGTTATATGCCCATTGCAATCAACATTTTGGTTCATTTTTGACATAAACCATAGGGCAGTCCAATTAATTATAGGCATCATGTACAGCCACCACATAAGTAGTCATTAACATCACCATAATTCAGAGCAGCAACAGCTTGAGGTGACCATTCTCTATTGAAATATGTCAAAACATTGATGTTTATATAATTCTTCATACATTTTACCAAGGGTAGGAAGACTTTCCTGAATGTGTCTATACTCTTCAGTATATTGCATAAGTATCGAATTATTACCAGTGCACCTTTCTCCTATATAAATAGAAAATCTTAGATCAGAGAAACGAAATTAAATTATTATTATTATTATTACTATTATTATTATTATTATTATTTTTATTATTATTATTATTATTATTATTATTATTATTAGGCTGTATATCTTAGCAATCCATGTTTTCTAACGGTTATACTCGTATAAGCAGATGAGCAACTTGGTGGAGTAATGAGAACTTTGCGTGTGGAGGAAATGCCCCCCTAAATTTCGATGAAGTCACTGGCAGCAGGGTGACGGATGGGGTTTAGGGCTATGGACAAACTGTCTCTTCCGCTTTTACTCCTGATGCCTGGCGATTGATCTTACTGGTTATTGTGGACTGGCAGGGGTCACTTGCCATAGCTAGATAGGCACTGTGCATCATAAGGAACTGGCTATCCTCTTATGTAGGCCTATATAGCCAATGAATCCTCTATGGATTTAGTCATTCATGGAAAGAGAAGATGAAATAATGGCCACCAGTCCCGGGCATAGCGGGGTCCTAAGAATCCCCCAGTTTATAAATACTAAAGAAAAAATGAAAATAGGTGATTGGAATGTTAGAATCATGAATCAGATTGGGAAGTTACAGCAAGTTGAGGGTGAATTTATGAAATATAGTTTGGATATGTTGGCCCTAAGTGAAACACGTTGTAAGGGGATTGGTAAGGAAACTTTAGACCAAGGCTATATATATACATACATATATATATATATATATATATATATATATATATACATATATATATGTGTATATATACATATGTATATATATATATATATATATATATATATATATATATATATATACTACTCAGGAAGATCAGATGGAGTTGGAAGAGAAGGAGTAAGAATTATGATGACACCAAGAGCAGAAAAGGCATTAACCGAGTGGAGAGCTGTAAGCAGTAGATTGTTACTGGTAAAGTTCAAATCAAAGCAGTGCAACATGAGTATTATCGTTAGCTATGCACCAACAAATGATTCACCTGAAGAAAGGAAAGATGAATACTTTGAAGAACTTCTGAGTCTAATAGATGAGATCCCAGAGAGAGATATGAAAATTGTGATGGGCGACTTAAATGCTAAAGTTAGAAGGAATAATCTAGGGATAGAGAATGTGATAGGTGTCGAGGGTCTTGGCAAGGTTCCGAATGAAAATGGAGCACATTTCACAAGTTTCTGTTCAGCAAACAATCTTGTCATTGGAGGTACTCTTTTTCAACAAAAGAACATCCACAAGTATACATGGACTTCACCGTGTGGCAATTACATAAATGAAATAGATCACATTGTCATTAATAGAGAGAGAAGGAAGACTCTAAGAAATATAAGAAGCTATGGAGGTGCGGATATTGGTAGTGATCTCCAGCCCATTGCTACACTGAAATTAAAACTGAAAGGTATATAGAATATATAGGTTTGATACAACTAAACTTTTAGAAGTAGAACACAGAGATGCTTATAAAACTATGTTCATTAGTTCTGGCCGCTCTTATTGCAGTAACGATCCTTTTCCAATAAATGAGGTCATCGACGCCCCGAACATAGATAGGTTATTGCAATTGCAGCTTCGAATAGTCAACTTGAGTATTACTAAGAGCTTAGTCCCGTCCTCTGAAAAAGTTGCTATCATTAAACCATCTCTTAAAGGATCCCTTGATCATCAAGAATTGAAATCTTACAGACCAATTTCTAACTTGTCTTTTTTGTCAAAAATGATCGAGACTTCCGTTTTAGATCAACTCATTCAGCACTTAAAAGTAATTGGAGCTATTCCCGAAGATCAGTCGGCTTATCGGAAATTCCATTCTACTGAAACAGCTCTTTGTGCCGTAATAAATGATTTGTTAGGTTTCTCTGATGACGGTAGATGTAGCTTGCTCATTCTCCTAGATCTAAGCGCTGCTTTTGACACAGGGGTTCATGAAGTGTTAATAGAGGATATGACTGCTAGTGGGATCGATGGGGATGCTCTTAAATGGTTTAATAACTATTTATCGAATAGATCTTTCAAGATGAAGGTTAAAGATAGATATTCTGAAAGGAGAAAGCTCACCACGGGTGTTCCACAAGGAAGCGTACTTGGCCCGGTTCTTTTTAGTATTTATACAATCGAGTTGTCTTGGATATTTAAATTACATGGCGTTCAATGTAAATTTTTTGCAGATGACACCCAGTTCTATTTAATAGTGGATGACATTATTGAAGATCAAGCTGTTATTGATAGACTTATGGCAGATGTTTCGAAATGGATGCAAAAGAAAAAGCTGAAACTAAATGAAAATAAAACTGAATGTATTCTAATTGGCACTAAATATAACTTAAGAAGGTTTGATAACGTTAATAGCATCTCCATTAATAAGGAAAATATTTTGTTAACTGATAAAGTCAGAGATCTCGGGGTAGTAGTTGATGGTTCTTTGACATATGATGAACATATTAACAATGTGGTTAGGACCGCAAATTATCATCTGAGGAATATAGCATCCATTAGAAAATATCTTAACGAAGATGCCACTAAACTGCTAATTAATAGTTTGGTAGTTAGTAGAGTAGACTATTGTAACTCCTTGTATTACAATTTACCTAATTATCGTCTTAAGAAACTTCAAATGATTTTGAATGGAGCTGCTAGACTAATTGTTGGTATATCCCCGCGAGAACATATTACTCTAACCTTAATTAAATTACACAGGTTACCAGTCAAAGCAAGGATTATTTTTAAACTTTGCGTCTTAACATATCAAGCTATTAACACGGGAGAGCCATTGTATCTTAAGGGTTACCTGAAAAGGTACGGAGTAGGGCCTGGTGTTCATACACGCCTTTCCCGTGATGATTTCAGACTTGATGAGCCTCGTGCAACGACCACTCTTGGTACGAGAACTTTTAAGCACTGCGCTCCTAGATTGTATAATCAACTTCCGGCATCAGTTAAGTGTGCTGAAAATATCTTTCAGTTCAAAAACCTATTGAAAACCCATTTATTTTCAATCAGCTATAACACTGAGACAAATGCAATTAACCCTCTTTATATTACATAGACTTTTAAATTTTTAACTATAACATAAGTGATTTGGAAATCCCGTCTGAACGCTTAATAGCGAAAGCAGGGATGCTTGATAAACCGTCAGACATAGACATAGACATAGAAACATTTGCAATTGAATGTAGGAATCTGTTTGCAGTCTTAGAGACTTTAAGAGACAAAGAGCAGACAATTAATGAAGAATGGCGTGATATTAAAACCATATATCAGTCAGTTGGTAGTGAAGTCTTGGGACACGCAGTTACAAGGCAAAAAGCCATAGATATCAAATGATCCCTGGGATACTATAAAAAAGAGACAAAAACAGAAATTGATTGTTGAAAGTTCTCGAGGAAGTAATGAAAATTACAAGGTAAAGCATGCTAAGTATTCGAGTATTGATAGTGAGGTCAAAAGAAAAGCTAGGAATGACTGGAGAGACTATTTTGATAGTAAAGCAGATGAGGCTGACAAAACTATGAATTCAGGAAGTGGCTATGGTGTAAGAATTGCTCATAGAATTATTAATGAAATCTCTATGGGGGCAAAGAAGAAGAAGCATATACCCATCAAAAAGAGAGACGGATCTGTTATAAAAACAGAAGATGAAGAAAGACAACGTTGGATGGAACACTTTAGTGAGGTTATGAATAGGAGATATGAAGGGAATAATTTTATATACCTGAAGCTGATGAAGACCTTAATGTGCCCATGAATGATGTCAGGGAATTTGAAGTTGAAGCTATCCTCAAAACACTAAAGCGATAGAAAGCCCTTGGATACGATGGAATAACTGCCAAGATGATCATTGTCAAGAAGTGACTCCCATAGTACTTACATGAAGAGGCAAAACCTGATGAATGGGAGTTCGGAGTGTTGGTGAAAATGACAAAAAAAAAGGAGACCTAACTGATTGCAATAATTACAGAGGCATAACACTTACGTCAGTTGTTATGAAAATCTATAGCATGCTTATTCTAAAGAGACTGGAGAGAAAGATTGTTGAAAAGCTGAGAGATGAACAAGACGTATTTAGAAAAGGTAGAAGTTGCACTGACTAAAATTTAATTTTGAGACGTTATACAGCAATGCATAGAATATAGAAATCCACTTTTGATGGCATTTGTGGACTGAAAAAGCCTTTTATAGTGTGTATCGGCCAATTTTATGGAGAGTCCTGCGTTATATATGGAATTTCTCTTAAATATGTAAATTTGATTAAATCAGTTCATAAGCATAGCAAGTGCAAAGTTAATGTTAATGGAGTCTTATCAAATGAAATTCCAGTGAACAGCAGAGTTCTCCAAGGGAATGTGTTGTCACCTATGTTGTTTATCCTCCTCATGGATCTTGTAATGCGTAGAACAGTTGGAGATGGTGGAGAAGGATTGGACTGGATTGGTGATAGGAATTTAGAGGACCTAGAGTATGCTGATGATGCTGTCCTTGTTAGCAGAACACCACAGGATTTGTAATGCTTGCTTACCAGAATGCATGAAATATCACACGAGGTTGGGTTGAAGATAAATAGAAGAAAGAGAGAGATGATGAGAACGGAGTATGCAATGGAAGATGAAATATCATAGGAAGGAGAAAGGATTAATGAGGTAGAATCATTCAAGTATTTAGGAACTATGATCTCCAATACAGGGTCTTTAGAATTAGAATTTAGTGAAAGATTGAAAAAACAAATCAGACAATGGCTAGGTTAAATGAAATTTGGAAATCAAATCGCCTGAAGTTACAAATGAAAATCAGACTATATATCAGTTTAGTGAGATCGGTGTTACTCTATGAACATGAATCATGGTATGACAATGAAACAATCTCCAATAAAGTTAGTTGATTTGGGAACAAAGCCCTTAGAAGGATATTGGGAGTTAAATAGGACAGGATTAGTAATAAAACTATAAGAGAGATTACTCGAGTACCATATGTGGATGAGATCATGATGACGGTAAATGGAGATGGTTTGGGCATGCTCTTCGCACTCCTCAAGAGAGATGAGTACACCAAACGTTCAGCTGGGCTCCACAAGACACTAGAAGAGTTGGAAGACCTAAACCTACATGGCTGAGGACTATTTGGCGCGAAATAGGAGATGATAAATGGAGAAGTATTGAATTCAAATCTCAAGATAGAGACGACTGGCAAAATCTAACCAAGGCTCTTTGCGTCAATAGGCGTATGAGGAGATGATGATGATGATGATTATTATTATTATTAGCACCCAAGCTAGTACCCCTCTGCAAAAGGGAATACTTTTTTACGCACCCAATATATTTAATGAAAATACATTATTTTTATTCTTCCTATTATCATTGTCATTGGTGTTATTTTCTCAATAAACAAATGGAAGAAATTGTCCAGATGTATTCTGTAGGTGACCGCGTGGTAATGAACTTTAACAAAAATAGACAATGAATAGATAATTTCCTGTCAAAAATATAAGAACAATTATTTTGAATGGAATTAATCTTTAATATCGGCTGTGATATTCTTTCATAATGGTAAATTGCAATGAAAATTCATCAAGTTTATTAGTTTTACAGGGAGGGACAAATGGGTTGTGGGGCATAGGCCTGGGGACGTCCACTTCAAGATATATATTCCTTGAAGATTGAGTATTGTAAAAAGTTTCTGACTGTTAACAGAGGGGAATATTGCAGTTTTTCAATTCTCCGTCGATATACTGTGAGCCGATCACCTTTGACTTGGTTTTTTATTTCATTATTTCTGTCCTTTCTTTAACTCTTATCTTTCCTCTTAATATTTTCGAATCATATACTCCTTTAACCCTTTGCATGACCCCACATCTTCAAAATATCCTGTTCCATCTTTTCAAGATCACAAATCCTTTATTTTGTCTTTTTGATTATTTTTTCTCTATTTCAATCATTCTGTTTTATCATAAGACAAGATCTTAACAGCTTTGACATTTCACCTTCAATTCAAAATTTTCATTCTTATTTTCATCATGATCGTTATTATCATAAGTACTCTACATGGCATTACGAACAGATTCAGTAATGAATAATATTCTTCGCTCCAAATTCCACGTTTTCATTTGAATTAAATATAGAATGATATGCGACAGATATACCAGGCACAGAATATTGGACAAGACGGACAGAACAACTATTCCACAAACGAGAAGATGAGAAGATACAGTCAGTCGCTCATTTCCTGTAACAACAAAGTGTTTTGAGAGCCAGCGCAGGTGACGTAACCATTTCACTAATTAGATATCAGATTCCATCAAAATGGACCCAATAACTTGCTGCCACTTAACAAGTCATTTCAATATTTATATCCTGTTTACCATTGGTAAAGTAATCTACAGTGCGTCGCTGCAGGAAATAATACGCACTTGTGTAAATTTCACCCCAAGTGTAGAGATAAATCGTTAGTATTCTCTTTTTTTTTTTTTTTCTTTTATTTCCGGACTTTGTTTTCCAAAATCTTTGACATTAAGGCAATTATTAGAGAACAAAATTAGTAAAGTAGGCCTACACTTTAGTCAATGCCTTTCACAGACATAGAAAAGCTTTAGCTACGAATTAAAATTGTTTTCCTAACGATATATTTTATGGATGATACAGGAAATTTCTACCAAAACCCGGGGGAATTTTCTTGAAAATCTAAGGTCATGGCCGAAGTGTTTCAGATATTCTGAAATTATTTTACTAACCAAAGTTTCTTCCATTTTCTATTGAACTTGTTTCTTTCTGTTTACTTTGAACTTTATTTAGCACTCCTCCGGTCGTTTTTTTACCACTGTGGATATAAGGGAAAATTATTTCCATCATATCCCATATAGTCTACTTTAAGGGACCATTGGTCCTGGATATGAAAATTTTCTTCCCTTGTAGTTTTGTGCTTGTGGCCACTCGGCCTCTGTGGTGTTATTGGCTTCGCATTTCCCTGGATTTTAGTGTTGTCTCTCTCTGTCTTCTAACTGACCTTTTATTTTACTGCCAACTCAACGTCAAAAGGATTCAATCAGTTCCTGTTTCATATTCTGCTCACTGTATACGGCCTCAGTTTTTTTATAACTTAGTTTTAGTTTTTAATTCATCAACCTTTTTTCTATTTTGGTTTTGATGGCATTACACCTTTCCCTTTCCATTTTCGAGGGGGCTGGGAACCCCCTCTCCTGTATATAATCCTGCGAGACGTCAACAAAGAGATGGAGCTGGGGGGAGAGTGACTGCTCCCCACACTCTAGTTTTGGGGTGTTTGAATGTGCGTGGATGTAGTACGATAGAAAGTAAAAGATATGAGATTGGAAGTATGTTTAGGAAGAGAAGGATGGATGTATTGGCCTTGTGTGAGACAAAGATGAAAGGAAAGGGTGAAGTGATGTTTGGTGAAATGTCTGGTAGAGTGTCTGGGATTGAAAGGGGAAGAGCGAGAAAGGGTGTGGCTTTATTGCTGAGTGAATGGATGACAGGTAAAGTAGTGGAATGGAAGGAAATATCATCTAGGTTAATGTGGGTAAGGGTTAGATTGGGTAGGGAATGTTGGGCGTTTGTCAGTGCGTATGGGCCAGGTAGTGAGAAAAGTGAAGAAGAGCGGAATGAGTTCTGGAATGAATTAACTAGGTGTGTAGAAGGACTGGGTAGAAGGAATTATGTAGTTGTCATGGGTGACTTAAATACTAGAGTGGGCACTGGAGAGGTAGAAGGTGTCATTGGGAAGTATGGCGTACCAGGTGAAAATGAGAGTGGTGAGAAACTGGTAGATATGTGTGTTGAGCAAGAGATGGTGATAAGTTCTAGCTTTTTCAAAAAGAAAGATAAAAACAAGTATACATGGGTAAGAGTGGCAAATGGAATAGTAGTAGAAAGGGCATTAATGGATTATGTGTTGATAACTAAAAGAATGTTTGGAAGATTGAAAGACGTGCACGTGTTTAGGGGTATGGCTAACGGTATGTCTGATAATTTTTTGATGGAAGGAAAATTAGTTGTAGCAAAAGAGTGGGGGAATAGAGTAGGTGGATTTAAAAGGGAGCTAGTGAGAGTTGAAGAGCTAATAAAACCGGGGGTAAAAAGTAAATATCAGGAAAGGTTGAAAATGGCATATGACGAAGTGAGAGTAAGAGAAACTGATAATTTAGAGGAGGAGAGGAAGTTAGTAAAAGAAATTTTGTTGGGATTGCAAGTGATGTGTGTGGCAAGAAGGTTGTTGGAGGCAGCATGAGGAAGGGCAGTGAATGGTGGAATGAAGGAGTGAAGGTAAAAGTGGAAGAGAAAAAAAGGGCTTTTGAAGAATGGCTGCAGAGTAATAGTATAGAGAAGTATGAAAAATATAGAGAGAAAAATGTGGAAGTAAAGCGCAAGGTACATGAGGCAAAGAGGGCAGCTGACCTGAGGTGGGGTCAGGGATTGGGTCAGTCATATGAAGAGAATAAGAAGAAGTTTTGGAAAGAAGTGAAGAGAGTAAGGAAAGCTGGCTCAAGAATTGAAGACAGTGAAAGATGGAAATGGAAGGTTGTTAAAAGGAGAGGAGGCAAGGAAAAGGTGGGCAGAATATTTTGAAAGTTTACGGAATGTTGAGGATAATAGGGAAGCAGATATAATTGCTGTTGCAGGTGTTGAGGTCCCGGTGATTGGAGATGAGAATGAGAGAATTACAATAGAGGAAGTGAAGAGAGCACTAGATGAAACGAGAGTAGGAAAAGCATCTGGTATGGATGGTGTGAGAGCTGAGATGTTGAAGGAAGGGGGTGTGACTGTACTTGAATGGTTGGCGAGATTGTTTAATATGTGTTTTGTGTTGTCAATGGTACCAGTAGATTGGGTTTGTGCATGTATTGTACCACTATATAAGGGTATGGGAGATGTGCATGAGTGTTGTAATTCAAGAGATAATAGTTTGTTGAGTGTAGTTGGAAAAGTGTATGGTAGAGTAATGATTAATAGGATTAAGGATAAAACAGAGAATGCAATCTTAGAAGTACATGGTGGTTTTAGAAGAGGTAGGGGTTGTATGAATCAGATTTTTACAGTTAGGCAGATATGCAAGAAATATTTAGCAAAAGGTAAGGAGGTGTATGTTGCGTTTATGGATCTGGAGAAAGCGTATGATAGAGTTGATAGGAAAGCAATGTGGCATGTGATGAGGTTATATGGAGTTGGTGGAAGGTTGTTGCAAGCAGTGAAAAGTTTCTACAAAGGTAGTAAAGCATGTGTTAGAATAGGGAATGAAGTGAGTGATTGGTTTCCGGTGAGAGTGGGGCTGAGACAGGGATGTGTGATGTTGCCGTAGTTGTTTAACTTGTCTGTTGATGGAGGACGAGGATTAAAACTGGTAGACGAGAATGACCATGAATGGGAGGTAAATCAGTTGTTGTTTGCGGATGATACTGTACTGGTTGCAGACACAGAAGAGAAGCTTGACCGACTAGTGACAGAATTTGGAAGGGTGTGTGAGAGAAGGAAGTTGAGAGTTAATGTGAGTAAGAGTAAGGTTATGAGATGTACGAGAAGGGAAGGTGGTGCAAGGTTGAATGTCATGTTGAATGGAGAGTTACTTGAGGAGGTGGATCAGTTTAAGTACTTGGGGTCTGTTGTTGCAGCAAATGGTGGAGTGGAAGCAGATGTACGTCAGAGAGTGAATGAAGGTTGCAAAGTGTTGGGGGCAGTTAAGGGAGTAGTAAAAAATAGAGGGTTGGGCATGAATGTAAAGAGAGTTCTATATGAGAAAGTGATTGTACCAACTGTGATGTATGGATCAGAGTTGTGGGGAATGAAAGTGACGGAGAGACAGAAATTGAATGTGTTTGAGATGAAGTGTCTATGGAGTATGGCTGGTGTATCTCGAGTAGATAGGGTTAGGAACGAAGTGGTGAGGGTGAGAAGGGGTGTAAGAAATGAGTTAGAAGCTAGAGTAGATATGAATGTGTTGAGGTGGTTTGGCCATGTTGAGAGAATGGAAAATGGCTGTCTGCTAAAGAAGGTGATGAATGCAAGAGTTGATGGGAGAAATACAAGAGGAAGGCCAAGGTTTGGGTGGATGGATGGAGTGAAGAAAGCTCTGGGTGATAAGAGGATAGATGTGAGAGAGGCAAGAGAGCGTGCTAGAAATAGGAATGAATGGCGAGCGACTGTGACGCAGTTCCGGTAGGCCCTGTTGCTTCCTCCGGTGCCTTAGATGACCGCGGAGGTAGCAGCAGTAGGGGATTCAGCATTATGAAGCTTCATCTGTGGTGGATAAAGGGGGAGGGTGGGCTGTGGCACCCTAGCAGTACCAGCTGAACTCGGTTGAGTCCCTTGTCAGGCTGGGAGGAACGTAGAGAGTAGAGGTCCCCTTTTTGTTTTGTTTCATTTGTTGATGTCGGCTACCCCCCAAAATAGGGGGAAGTGCCTTGGTATATGTATGTATGTATGTTCTTTTCACTTTCAGTACACATCTATAGACTTTCCTAGCCCACCCACTCGATCTATGGCATCGACAACAATATTTTTTCTCTTGCTTCATTTATTCCTTCTCAAAAAGTATCTCTCACTTGGAAGGGAAATATTATGAAACTCTCTCTCTCTCTCTCTCTCTCTCTCTCTCTCTCTCTCTCTCTCTCTCTCTCTCTCTCTCTCTCTGATATCTTTTGATCTTTTGAATGTAATCCCCAGGAATGTGAATGCGATATTTTGCGTACAACACAGTATCCAAAAGAAAAAAATTATATTACAGCGCTCACACTTGTCCACATTTCCATTGTGGAAGTGAAATAAATTTGATGCTCATAAATATAAGCTATCTACTTCTGGACAATCATTTGTCTCCGCCAGGTTTTTACACGTCCATCTTTGAACCTAGACCTCAGTTGGAAATAAAAATAGTAGAGGTCTGCTTTCTTCATCCATCTTTCACGTCGGTTATTACTTGCAGTTCTAGCTCATTTCAACTATTAGTCATTTTCAAGTGCATAAACTATAGATGCAAACTCATTTTCCTCGGCTATTTGTTGTATGTTGTCTATCATTGAATTTGCTAAAGTTTCTCATTATCCTTTTGAGTTTGTCATCGATTGGAGATACCAAATTTTATATTTACCATTCAACAGTCGTCCAGGGCTTTGGATGAAGCTTTCTTTCACCCTGTAACTGAAATAAAGCAATTTTAATGTCGCAATCTTTGAAGGTAAGGCAGATATATATATATATATATATATATATATATATATATATATATATATATATATATATATATATATATATATTATATATATATATATATATATATATATATATATATATATATATATATATATATATATATATATATATATATATGAATACAGTACTATTCGATGTTTTTCCAAAGACTTGTTACAAATTGGGTATTTTTCAAAGGTTACTTTGCTAGAATGAAATTGGTTTTTGGGCTCAAGCCATGTCGTGCTGATGGAAGTTCCCCTTAAAGTAGCTTCCTAAGGGATATATGTACTACAGTGATATTCCCAGAGAATTTTACCTTTATGTATCCAGAATTCTAACTCCTGGCGCGAATATCCTTAAATTTTCTCTCAAGGATTTCGCATAATATCAGGGACGTATTCTTGACACGCCTCATAGCAATCTGCACCCCTAGTAGCGTTTACGCTTCGAGGAGGTGTGGCAAAATAAAAGGGAGCCGTATCAAGGCTACCCCGTTCTTGTACTACTATTGAGTATGATAACAGCGCCATTCCCACAATGGCAGACATTCCTTTTTTTGTAGTGATTTCACTCGGTGGTATTCCCTGGTGATCTAACTTTTTGATTGTTTTACAGGATTATTATTATGCTTTCTCCATCTTCTTCTGCCTCTGGAAAGTTGAGTATTGGGTCTTTACTATGAGTATATTTTAGCTCCTGTTTCACAATGAAATTAGAGTATTTTATTGTGCCTAGAGCTAGCCCTTTTACTGGAGGCGCCATGGGCGCCGTCGTTCGTTAGGCATGTGTTATTTAGATAGCAGAGCGACTTCCAGTTTTAAATAGCCTTATTATTTTAATTATTTAGCTATTTAGGCAATTATTCTTTTAAAGATTTGATAATGTGCATAATTTTTTCCTTTTTCTCTATCGATCGTATAGTTAGAGTTTCGGTGATTTAAGTAACCGAGATCTCCTCTAGCCTAGGTAACCTAACCTAGATGTTTTACGATACGTTCAGACATTCCCCGGTTACCCTCGTGTATTGTTTTCATTCAGTGGAGACTGATACCTCCTAGAATGTTATGAAACATTACACGTCTCTTCGGAGATTTAAGGGTAATCTCTTTCCCTCTGAGTGTAGCCTAAGGCTACAACCCTAATGGCCGTGCCTTGAATTTTATTCAGACATGGCTAACTTAGGGTTTTTCCTGCCTCTTCCCTTAACCGTTGGTTGTGGTATACCAGCAGCTTTTGGGATTTAGTCAGAATCTCAGAGTATTCAGTCCTATGTCAGCAACCTGCCGACAGGGCGAAGGGGTTGTAGGATACCATCATTCCCCTGCCGGCTAGGTGGACGGCAATAGAGGTTAGCCCTCATTAGCTGCAGTCGAAGTTATGGTAGGATACCATCTTCTCCTTGCTACTAAAAGACTAGTCCTGTGCCACAGTACTCTGGGCTGAAGAGTAATATTCTTTAGCCGTGGCACTGGAACTCTGTTTCTTCTTTGTTGAGAGGCGGCGGCAGTGTCACCATCCCCTTAACTGTGCCGGTAATCTCTGGGATGGAGAACTGAGTCTCTCCGGTCACCTGGGATTCTGCCAATACTGAAACGGAGTTTCTTTTAACAGGTGGTAGGACTGACAATTTTGGCCAGTTCCTTTCACACTCGTTACAGGATCCTGTTCCCTACCCCTCTGTCCACTTTTGATGGCTGAGCCATTGTCTTTCTTTAGGCCGGCATCTTGCAACCTTACCATTGCCGGTAGGTTGACGTAGCCAGCCAGATTCCCGCTCTAGCCATGACTTTGGCTGACGGCAGGGCATACTGCCGCCAACCACATCATCTGCCGGCTGCTATGGTCCCTGCCGTTAGCTGATGACTGCCGGCAGCCAAGATGACTGCCGGCAGCCAAGATGGCTGCCGACAACTGGAGACTGTTGGTAACTGCCGGCCCAGCCGGCAACTGCCGGCTCATCCGGCGGCAAAGATGGCTGCCGGTAGCTGGCGGCTACCGGCGGCCATGATGGCCGTGAGTGGGAAGTCCCTTCTGTCCCCAAGGTTCTTCAGTCCTCCCTTGGACTGCTGCTACAGGTTCTGTTGCCGGGGTACTGCCGGCCAGGCCGGCAAAGATAGTGCTGACTCAGTTGGCAGCCCGCCGACTGTACTGGTACTGCTGGAAGCTTGCCGGCCGGCAGTGTATCGGCGGTACCTTGCCGGCAATAGTACTGTAGCTGCATGGAAGCCTGAATGGTACATTCTCCCCTTCTATTAGAACCTTCTATCTGGAGAAAGGCAGTCAAATTAGACTTTTTCATCCTTAATTACTGTATACATTCACAGTAAGGAGTAGCCTTTTTTCCATGCTATCTCTCTCTCTCTCTCTCTCTAGCTAGCATGCCGGGTATGCCGGCAAGACCTAGTCATGCCGGCAACATGCCGGCTGAACTACTCTATATGTTATACAGGTAGCCAGTATATCTGCAGTATAGATTATACTGCAGATAGAAAACTACTATATATTTTATACTAGTAGTTATTTCCAATATATTTTGGATATCCAACACAGGCATTTGCTGAGTCCAATTCTATATTAAATGAATATGATTTCTTCAATATCCTGATTAGAATCAGTAATAGGATTACCCTACAATATTAAACACTTCAAGGCAAGAGTAATACTCTCCTAACCCTTAAAGGGTAAAGCCTTTTTCCTTGAGTCTCCCTGATCAGGAAACTCTATATTTTAATATAGTAGGAAGACTACAGCAAATAGGCTGAGTGGGATATACAAATATATGTCTTTGTTTTCCTAATCCATTTGGCTTCATGCTAGATGGACCGTACTGTCATATGCTACTATGAAGGCAGCATAATGACTAGACTACAATACATGATGTACAGTAGCCAGTAAATTGCAATATAGACTTACTGCAATTAGAAAACTACGGTACCATTATACAGTAGTATTTTCTGACATACCTTGGGTACCATTGTACGAGCATTCCGCTGGTACCGCTCATATATTGAATGAATAGTTTTCTTCAATATTCTGATCGAGAATCAGTCATCCTGACCCCACAGTATTAACATTATTTTGGGACAATGATTTGAAACTTCTCTACCCCTAGGGGTAAGAGCCCTTCTACTTGGAGTTACTCTATAGAGAAA
Organism: Palaemon carinicauda; assembly: GCF_036898095.1. Classification (NCBI taxonomy): domain Eukaryota; kingdom Metazoa; phylum Arthropoda; class Malacostraca; order Decapoda; family Palaemonidae; genus Palaemon; species Palaemon carinicauda. The sequence goes on along the minus strand of NC_090764.1, from coordinate 59,523,483 downwards.
TCTCCATGTAGTTAATACTGAGGGGAGGCAACAGCATTTGCTCACAGGGGTACACAAGTATGTATCTCCTATCCCTTTATAGCTTACTATCCTAAGCTACTCTATTGTAAAGGACATTTGCATGTTGATTGTCAAGGAGATAATCCATTGTATACTCATTTGGTTTTCCTTTCTTTACAGGAGGAACACCAGATACCTTGTGCTGCAGTCCTCTGCAAGGCCAAGAGTAGGTATTTTTACGGTCATAATACTTGCAGGTTCCATGCCCCCTGCAATACTATTTCCGGATCCCTACATTATTGGAACCCACAGGTTTGCAATATATGTCGGACATTAATGTCTGAAGGTTTTGAAAATCCCAAGTCTCCGGAGACTGGGGATACAGCCCAATATAAATTACGCAACTGGGTGAGAGGCTTTCAAAAGATCTCTCCGGGACCTTTCCCTACCTAATGACAGGATGCGTAAGCTACTATATCCGGATGCAAGTGAGAAAATAGTAGTGCCTCAGGAGCCAACTACATCCCCTGACGGCCAGAAAACCTTTGGGATTGAGGGCAAGAAGTGCCCCAGGGTAGGAGAGAAAAATGTTTTGTCGGAATTTCCTCCGTCTATGCCGGCTATAGGGCCATCGATGTCGACATCTTCGTCTTCTACCCCTCTATTGGATAATGTGGTACAATTATGTATCCAGCTGAAGAATCAAATAGAGAGCTTTCGTAAACAAAACGAAAAGCAGGAAGTAAAACGCAAGATAGAGCCTCGTAAAGCTACTCTTGTCACTTCCCAGGGGTCAGTCAAACGACCCATGAATAAAGGCCTACCAACATCCTCCATAACCAATCCCTGGAGGTTTGCGGAGCAGATGCCGATTTCAAATGGCAATCTCTACATCTCAGAGAAAATAGGTGCAGTTCCTTTGGACAAAATTCAATTTTGGCCAAGCTTTGATGCTTTCCCTAATTGTTGGGTTCGACTGAGGTACGAACCAAAGTCAAGAAAAGGAACGGAACCAAAGGAGGTCATGATTCTTGAAAAGGATAAGGCACAGACTATCCTTTCAGGTTGTCTAAAAGAGGCGGGTTATTCAGAGTCGAAGGTATTCTCACTGAATAACAGACACCCTTCCTTTCTTGCTCCTACTTCACTCTCATTCCCCTTTATGGGGAAGGCATTTACTTCTGTTGCCAAAGCGGTAGAGGCGGGTAAGCCATGTCCCACACTCGATGAGTGCGAGCCTTTATCACCAGCTTTTCCCGGACAAGAAAAGGATTGGAAGGAAGTCCATTTGACATTTTCAGTAGGAAAATTGGACAAGGATGTCGCAAGTCGACAATTCAAGGTATGTCTCCCTAAATTGTCTGAGTTGCTCTTGTATAATGAACATGAGTCAAAGGAGAGACTTACGACATCCCTTTCTCTACAAAACTACATAGAGTTGTTTTCAACCTATGAAAATACCCCAGACATGCTCATGGTCATAGCCAAAATGCATATGGCTACCCTGGTGAAGGACCTTTACGCCTTTATGAAGGCTAGGAGAGCATGTAGAGAGTTTGTGTTCGCTGCTGCAATAGTAAAACACGAAACAAGGAAGCTAATATCTTCAAACATCTGGGGTAAAGACCTCTTCCCACACGAGGTCATTAAGGAAGTAATTAAGAACGCCACCATGGAGAACATAAGTCTTCTCCAAAAATGGGGCATTCCTTCAAAGAGAAAATCTTCCGTGGTTGTGGGTCCCCAACCTAGAAAGAAGATGAAAAATGCTGGAAATATCCGGGCTGCTCAACATCCCACTATTCCAGTGACCACGATGCTACAGGCAGATGGTCAAATGTCTAAGCCTACTGACTATTCGAAGCATAAAGACGCTTCGGCTAGGAGGAACATTCCCTCAGGATAGCAGGACCTTCGATCCTTCGGTCCAAAGCCTATTCAAGATGAGCCATTGATGGGAAACAGAAATGTCCCTACCATTGTTTCCTTACCTTCTCCTACAGTTCAAAACCCTCCTGGAGGAGTATACCTGAGAGCTATAGAGCATACAGGTGGTAAGAAAAATATAGCTCATCGAGTTCCAGGGAAGGCTGTTTTGTATTCACAAGAAGGACTCAAGAAATCTCTGAGTCATTCTGAACTTGTCGCCACTCAACAAGTTCATAAAAAACAGCAAGTTCTGAATGTTAATCCTTCTGAACATATGGACCTTGTTCCAATTAGGGGTGCTCGTAGTCTTGTCAAACCTGAAAGGTGTCCTTCAGAACCCTCCAGTCAACCACCCCCCTTCCTCCTATCTAAAATTCATGTTACAGAGCGTAAAATTCATCCTAGGAAAGATACGTGTCGGACTCACAGTCCTAAGTATCTTCATAGGATTGACGAACTTAGTCACATCAAAGTCAAGCCTAGAAATAGCTCAGTTATTGATATACCTGATCGAGAGGCTGGGGTGGGCAGCACCCGAAGTGTATAGCCAATGTGCATTCAAAGAGATGACCCGGTTCCCGGGACATCGAGGATGCAAGATAAGCTTCTAGAAGTCTCGACTTTCTCCAGCTCAGGGGTTTCGATGGTTAAAAAACCATCGAAGCCCTCAGTCCCATCAACTCTCCTTTCCCTTGGGAATATGAAAGGAGCTCGTGAGGTCTGTCAAGAGACTCAGGTAATCAGTCAGATTGCCATAATGCCAACAGGGGAGAGTGCTAAACTTTCCCAAGTTCGCAATAGTGACAGATCTAGTGCTAAGGGCACACCCGAAAGGTGCGTTAAGAGCCTGGAGAAAACACGCATCAAACGCTTGAAGAGATAAAAAAAGACTGAGATCGGTCCCTCATTAATCGCTTCTCTAACAAAAATTAAAGCACGAAAGTCCCAAGACTTTGCTGGTCCTTTCATGAGTGGGGAAGCCCCCTCCACACAGATCAGACTCCCTACGACTCAACTGGGACACCGAAGCGATAATAAGACGTCACAATCGAACGTCTCATACAGTCTTGGTGAAGTTACCCATCCCTCTCTTGAAGGGATGGCACCTACCAGCAGTTCATTTACAACTGATCCACAATGTGACGGTGGATACTCTATTTCGATCCAAGCCGATAGAGTTGGAATGGTCCATGGACGCAGACATATTCCCTCCCAGATGGGAAGAAGTCCCGGAACTGCAGATCGACCTCTTCATCACGAGCGTCTTCAAGAAACTACCTCGATATGTAGCCCCATACGAGGATCCTCTAGTTGGACTGATAGTCGACATGTCTCTGGAATGAAAGGGATGGACTCAGGTATACCTTTTCATCCCATCCAATCACCTGCTGAAGGTCCTCAACAGGCTCAGATACTTCTAAGAGGGAGTAGCTCTTTTGGCTCCCAGATAGCCCAAGAGCAATCTCTCCTCCCTAATGAAGAAACTGAAGATGAGGCTGGTCCTAGTTCTGATCCTAGGTATATTTCCGAAGGTTCAGAACTTAACTGCCTTCGTTTTATCACAGAGAACCCAAACCCTTCATTTCATGATTTTCTCACTCTGGCGGTTAGAAAAAGGTTTGTGATCTCAGAAGGCAATATAGAATTCTTAGAAGAATACAAGGCCAAGTCAACTAGAAGACAATATGAGTCATCCTGGAAAAAGTGGGTTGCGTTTGTCAAAGCAAAAGGACCGAAAGAAATTTCAATGAACTTCTGTCTGTCCTTCTTTGTCCACCTACATGATCAAGGTCTGGCGGTCAATACGATAAATACGTGCAAGTCAGCCTTGACTAGGCCTCTCCTATATGCCTTTCAAATGGATCTGGCGAATGAAATCTTTAATAAGATTCCGAAAGCATGTGCTAGGCTTAGGCCCGCAGTACCACCAAAGCCCATCTCTTGGTCTTTGGACAAGGTCTTACATTATGCCTCATCTGTGAACAATGAAGATTGTTCTCTTAAGGATCTAACCCAAAAGGTTATTTTTCTGTTTGCTATAGCCTCTGGGGCAAGAGTTAGTGAAATAGTGGCCCTATCCAGAGATGAGGGTCACATTCAGTTCACAGAAGTGGGAGAATTGAATCTCTTTCCTGATCCATCCTTTCTCGCTAAAAACGAGCTACCCACTAAGAGGTGGGGTCCCTGGAGAATCTGCCCTCTAAAGGAAGATGTCTCTCTATGTCCTGTAGAGTGTCTAAAGGTCTATCTTCGTAGAACTTCAGACTTCAGGGGAGGACAGCTCTTTAAAGGAGAAACTTCTGGATCAAATTTATCCCTAAAACAACTAAGGGCGAAGCTCACCTACTTTATTCGTAGAGCGGATCCGGACAGTACTCCCGCAGGTCATGATCCAAGAAAGATTGCTTCATCACTGAACTTCTTTCAGTATATGGACTTTGAGCGCCTTCGTTCATACACTGGATGGAAATCATCCAGAGTGTTTTACAAACACTATGCAAAACAAGTGCATGAACTGAAACACTTCGTAGTGGCGGCAGGTAGTGTATTAAAACCTGCCCCCTAATTACTGTGGTAAACAGTTAATGGTTTGGGACCTCACATGTCCTCGCACATGTAACGGATGAGAATCATCCAGAGTGTTCTACAAACACTATGCTAGACAAATCCATGATCTGAAGCAATATGTGGTGACGCCATGTAGAATATTTAACCTGCCGTCTGAATTCTACGATGAACAGCTAATTGACTGGGACTGTCAATTAAAGGGAGAAGAGGTCATCCTTCCTAGGTGTGACTTCTTTTAATTAAGTGTTACCATGATAACACTAGCTCTGTTCAAAATCCCAGGTGTGGAATTATACAGATAGCACTAGTGCCGGTGTACGAAGTACACAGTGCAGATAGAAGTAACCAGTACAGGAATTATGAAGAGAAATTGTTTTATAATTTTTCTTCAGTCTGAGAGTGGCACCCATCATTTCTTCCTTCAAGAAAGAAATAGTCTCTGTAATCGTTACAGGTATAATCCCATTGTCATACTACATTCGTTTTACTAAACATCTCTTTTAATCATTTATTAGGAATAAATGTCTATTAGAATGTAGTGCGTCCACTTTCGCCAGACAATTGTATGTATACATGCCAGAGTTCTTCAACTTACCAAAGTAAGTATCCCTCATATATTTGTATGCATCAAATAATAGATATAAGAGACACTGATGTTATTTTAGCAAAATATACAACTATGAGACTATTTGTATATTCAGTGTATACTTATGTTTGGTCATACAATATATGTTAACCTCGAGACCCCTTTTCTATTGACTAGATGACTCTTCCCTGTAGGAGGCAGGAAGCAATAATATTGTTTATGATTAGTGATGGTGACGAATAACGGTGATGTCACTCGTCTCAATTGGTCTCCATAACCATAGAAAAGGTTGCTATAAGGTTAAGGCACTGATGAAAATCCACATATACACTAATGCTCTGGTATGCTTCCATCAGCACGACATGGCTTGAGCCCAAAAACGGGTTTTGAGCGAAGCTAAAAATCTATTTTTGGGTGAGATAGCCATGTCGTCCTGATGGACCCACCCATCTCTTCTAAAAATAAAAGATCTTCACAGTATCCCCCCGTGGTACTGTATCTGTAACACCATGATCAATGCTACAAGGAATGTCCGCCATCGTGGGAATGGCGCTGTTATCATACTCAATAGTAGTACGAGAACAGGGTAGCCTTGATACGGCTCCCTTTTATTTTGCCACACCTCCTCGAAGCGTAAACGCTATTAGGGATGCAGATTGCTATGAGGCGTGTCAAGAATACGTCCCTGATATTATGCGATATCCTTGAGAGAAAATTTAAGGATATTCGTGCCAGGAGTTAGAATTCTGGATACCTAAAGGTAAAATTCTCTGGGAATATCACTGTAGTACATATATCCCTTAGGAAGATACTTTAAGGGGAACTTCCATCAGGACGACATGGCTATCTCACCCAAAAATAGATTTTTCGCTTCACTCAAAATCCGTTTTTTACTCACATCTCTTTTTTTTCTTTTTTTTCTTTTGGATATTTGACTTTTTCAGGTTATTGGTATTCAGTCAAAGTTTATACTTCGAAATTATCTAAGAGAATGAATTGATTTCTTAATAAAAAGATGTATTTTGGGTCTACTTAACTGCAATGGGTAAGACATAAATGAAATATACGAAAACATATCTAAAAGGTTCTCACGGGAAACATTTAAATTCGTTTAATTAAGGTAGCAGTTTTTCTCTCTCTCTCTCTCTCTCTCTCTCTCTCTCTCTCTCTCTCTCTCTCTCTCTCTCTCTCTTGACCTTAGGATGGAACATTGAAATGTCTCCGAATTGGGTCTACTTCCAGGAATCGATTTATTTAATATTACATCGATCTATAACATCGAGTCCATGTGCAGAAGTTGATGTTTAGTATATAGTATGCATGGTCGAAATTAAATTTAATTTCTTCGCTTTCTATTTCTTCTCACAGATTTCCATTTTTGCAAGCAATGCGTGTTTCTAGTTTTGATAAACAATTCGATATACAGTCTCTGCCAATATTGTTATTATTTCCTGTCTTCAAGGTTCGATAGTTAGTGTCAATTTCTTGCGTTTTTTTATGCTGTTTTCTCCTCATGATCAGGATGTCTTAAAAATTTGAAGATCAAGTATATTAAAGAAAATTAGTCACTCAGAAGAGGATTCATATTCCAAGATAATCACTAGATCCTTAAACCGAATGAATGGCTGGATGGCTTAGAGGCTTTTCTCATTCACCATAAATCACGATGTTAGATAACCTGAATTTTTTTCCAAAAGTGTACCTGAATTCCCGCAGAAAAGAGTAAATTATTGATCTCCATATTCTATATAGGCTGAATTATTTCAGATTTAAAACAGTATGCTAAGGTTATAAATTTTGAAAAGTTATTAATTATATAGTTTACAATGGTAATCCATAAACAAATATTGAGAACTAACCCTACTGATAATCTTTCAAAATCTGGTCTCATGTATACCATCATTATCATCATCATTATCGTTACTTATTAGGGTCAAACAAGCAACAACATATAATGACTTCAGTCATTTACAAAATTACTAATTACCAGATTCGTTAAGAGAACTCAAGGCTCTTTCTCTACATTAGGAATTCATTGCGTTGTGTTACAAAGATAAATGGTCATACTATATTCTATTGAGCTTTTGCCCCAATTATTACTTACTTGATTTCATATGAAGTTCTTACCGAGTTCGGATTACAATAGGCACGGGTAAACCACGATACCACATATAAATATTTGATTTTACCCAGTCACGGAATCCCATGCGCAGATATGCATATCCCTAGCGAATTATCCCATCCAAGGTAACTAAATATTATATGATACTCATCCAAACTTTGGTTGATTAATTCATCCACTTCATTAAATGCTGGGAAGGAACGGCTTCGTTAATCAAATGAAATTCTCTTCATACTGATTAAGTTCTCCAAAAACCACACTACATACGTTGAGAAGGGACAGGCAGCAACTACTCGCCGTTAGCTCTGTAGCCTTTGTCGTAAAAATAATGCGTTCGCTCTCTCTCCCAAAGTCATGACTTCCGCTTTGTTAGCTCACGACAAAAGAAAACAACAAACGAACGAAACCAACTATTCAACGCAAACCGAACGAAACTATTCAAACAACTTACATCGCATTGTTAACCACTCATACAACTATTCACAAGACAATATTCCTTGGTAACAATGCTTATTACATTTAAATATAAACAAAACCTTCATTTGTACAGAAACCTGCACATTTCCACTTAACGCAATGTAATATAAAAGAACATTTTCCATCTACAATATGAACATAGATATTCAATAACAATTGATTTCCCATGTCGTTATTGTAAGTAACGACATATTCCTCGCCACAAAAGTTATAATATACAAGAATTTACAACAGTCCCTTTTGAATCAAATCTTTTCTAGTTTCTGCAGCCACCCGAGCAGCCTTCCTGGATGGTTGGGTACTCACTTCAGGAATTTTGGCAGGATCAGGAGTCTCAACTTCTTGCAATAACTCTAACGGGTACAACTTCACAATGGGACGCATGATCTGGCCATGGGAGGTTTTGAGGGTAGCTACCATAACTACATTGTCAGACCCCACATGCACCTTAATTGCCTGACCAAACTTCCATTTGTTTCTTGGCCCTTCATCATGTACGAGGACGACATCTCCTATTTTGGGCCAAGAATTATGTTGGACTCCAATTCGATGAGTCTCTCTTAACGAAATCAAATATTCATGTTCCCATCTTTTCCATAGCTGATCACACAATTTGGATATGTAAAGGAATCTCCTTTCTACATTTTCAGTTTTACTATACAATGGGTCTTCAGATACCTCATCCCAATTAATAGTTTCCTTGGGAAAGGATCTTAATTTCCTACCCAAGATCAGGTGATTGGGAGTTAGAATCTCCTTCTGATCAAGGTCCCCCGAGGTGTAGCTTAGTGGCCTGTCATTTATGATGGATTCCAATTCCACCAAAATGCAGGATAATTCATCATAACTGAGAAGAGCTCGACCAATTACCTTCTTCATACAGGTTTTCAATAGTCCGATCAATCTCTCCCAGATTGCACCAAACCAAGGTGCTCTTGCTGGTATAAATTTCCACTTACACTCTATTTTCTCCAGATGGTTTTGAAAAAGGGGGCTCTCTGCCATTGTTCTCAGATATTCAGATGCTGCTACAAAGGTAGTGGCGTTGTCAATCAACATTAGTGAAGGAAAGCCTTTACGGCTGCTAAACTTCCGGAAGGCCATGAGGAATGAGTCAGCGGACTGATTTCTGACTACTTCCAGATGTATACCCCTAGTGATCGGGCATGTGAATAGTATGACATACACCTTCTCCGGATTTTGCTTCCCTTCCTTTATCCATAACGCCCCGGTGTAATCCACCCCAGTAACGCTAAAAGGTTGTTTCCGTTGTACCCGGAATTCCGGCAATGGGGGCATTATATTAGTTTTATATGGTTTTCCTTGAACTTTCTTACAGATCACGCAATGATGTAACACGCTCTTGACCAGTTGTCGCAGCTGTGGTATCCAGAACTCCTGTCTTACACTAGCTACAGTAGCGTTCACCCCCATGTGCTCTTGCATCACATGATGTCGTCTTATTAACAACTTACTCAGAACACAACCTTTTGGCAGTAAAGTAGGAAATTTGACTTCTTCAGGCAGTGTTGCATGTTCCAACCTGCCTCTACATCTCATTACATTATTATCCAAAAACAAATTCAACTGGCGAATTAATGTCAATTTTGGGTTTGTTTCCTCCCTTTTCAGGGCTTTATATTCTTCTGGAAAGTACTCTCTCTGCACGAGAACAATTGTTTTGACCTTTCCTTCTTGTAACTCTTCCAGAGTCAAACTACCAGTTTTCCTGTCATTGGTTGCTAGTCTGCAATTCTTTACAAATCGCATTATCCAAGCTATGGTCTTAAAGACCTTGTCAGCTCTGGTGAATCTTTCCCAATCAAGCAGGCGTGTTGCATCTATGTCCCCTACAACATTGACCACAATGTCCTGTTCACCTTGTATATGTGTACACCCAACCCATGACCTATCAATTGGCAGAGTGTGATTTTTTAACCAAGGGGGTCCCTCCCACCAAAAGGAGTTCTTTGCTAACACCTTAGCACTCTTTCTCCGTGTCAACCAATCACTGGGGTTTTCTGACGACGGTACGTAAGACAGGACTGACCCCGGAATCAAAGAGTTAATCTCAATTACTCTGTTTCTCACAAACACAGGTAGAACATTACTGGACACAATCCAGCTAAGGGCGACTTTACTGTCTGACCAGACATATAATTGTTTAAACTCCTTCTCATCAAAGGAGTCAATAATAAATTTTGTCATTCTTGCTCCTAGCAACAATGCCATTAGTTCCAATTTCGGAATTGTCAATTCCTTAATGGGCGCCACTCGGCCCTTTCCTAGAATTATATTAGAGCTTTCACCATTTGCTCTATAGGCCACACAACCATATGAAGTTTCGCTAGCATCGCAGAATATGTGCAAGGTATCACCAGTTCCTAGGCTAGCACTCCTAAGAAAGGATATTTCAAAACACTTCTCCAAGTCCTTGCGTATTTCACTCCATTCCTCTTGTAGTGGGTTGGCGAGTTGTTCGTCCCAACCCAGATGTTCCTTCCATAATTTCTGCAAAAATATCCTTGCTTTCATAGTAACAGGGAGAAGCAATCCCAATGGATCGTATATTTGGGCAACGGTACTGAGAATCTCCCTCTTTGTTTGACTCGATCTATTAATATGAGTTGGATTGATAGTTAAAACGTCTTTAATTATATCCCGATTCAATCCCAATACTTTATGAATTTGGTTTTGTTTGGCTTCAATTTGATTAGCAGCAGCAATAGTTTGTATAGACTCGCTATTGCTAACCCACTCCTTCAAATATAAGTGAGCCTGAGCAAATATTTTGTTGGCATTAAAATATAAATCCATCAACTCAGATTCACCATTAGTCGTAAATTGCAAATCATCTACGTACAAACCTTTCTTCAGTCTTTCCACTACATCCACTGTCTTGGACCGGGGTAACCACAAGACCACAGTGGACAAGTGATGCTTTATGGGTGCATTTAGAAGAAAAGGTGAGCATGTAGCTCCAAATAATACTACTCTAAATCTGTATACTATTAATTTACTATTGGGATCTGTTGGATTTTCCAACCATAAAAAACGCGTATAATTGCGATCTTCTTCACGTAACTGTACCATTGAAAATGCCTTCTCAATATCACTAATGCAAGCAAAGGTGTTAGTTCTAAATTGCAGCAGGACTCTAAGTAGATCAGCCGTTACGTGTGGTCCAGTCCATAGACAATCATTCAGGCTTAATCCATTTTTACCTTGTTTTGATGAGCAATCAAACACCACAGTATTCTTATTGGAGTAGTGGCACTGTCCTTGAGCACTCCATGATGTGCCAAGTAATGACAATCCACATCAGATTTATTATAGATTACCCTTTCAATGAATCCTCTATCTTCTTGCTCTTGCAAGATTTTCTGATAATGATCCAAGTAATCCACATCCTTCTGAAACTTGATGCTCTGCTGTCGAAGTCTACTCATGGCTAAACCAAAATTTGTCTTCAATCTGAATCTATTGGATCTCCACGGCAACGCCACAACATACTGTTTATCAATTTCAGAATAGGTTATAGTGCTCTCAAAGTCCTTTAAGACCCTCTGGTCTTGTTCTCGCAACTCACTGCAATCTATTCCCAGTCTATCCAAACTCCACAATGCGTCCAGATTAGTCTTGGGATTTTTATTATGAGTAGCTTCAATTCCTTCAGTTTGTACAGCTAGCTTCAAAATTGTCACCTGAGTTTCCCTAGTGGGGGGAGCACTACATGTGCCTGACACTACATAACCAAATATGGTCGGCAACAATATTAAATTTCTAACCCTTTTGAACCCTGGTGGCAAAATATTATAAACATTATCAACCCCTACCAACAATTCAATAGTTGATTGATTCTCAACAGGCAAATCAAAATCTTTATCAGCCAAGCTGATCTTAGTTTTACATAACGACTTTAAGCTTCTCTTAACGTCGAATTTCTTCGCATATTCTGGCAGCTCATCCACCACTATGCAGTCCATTATTATCAACTTGCCTTTATGCGGTATGGCGACGCTTATCAACTCGTATTCATGAACAGGTTTACTAGCTAGATAACCTCTCACGGCAATCTTTTCAACTCCTTTGGACCTATATTGCAGTCTCTCTCATGGGCGTCAACAGGTGGGGGACGGGGGGGACAAGTCCCCCCCACTTTTCAAAGTGGGGGGGGGACATAGTATCATTTGTCCCCCCCACATTTTTAGTATTCACTATGGTGATTATACCAATGTAATATTCAGCTAAGGGATGAAACTAGAAATTATGTCCGTGCGTGTGCAAAAATACTTTAGTTGGTCTAGAAAAATATCAATAATCAACGTTTCTATCAATAATCAACGTTTTCTTTAAAATGGTTTATTTACATTTTTCCCGCCTATAGCTCACAATTCGATCAGCTGATCTTCGAGTTTCAATAGTACAAGCTTACGCCATATGTTTCAGATAAAAAAAAAACAAGGTTTTATATCAGTTCATTTATATTTAACGAAATCTGTGGTATTGTGATAGGTTGTACTATTTATATGCCCGGTAATGAATATGTAGGTCGAGGTATAAATACCGTACATGGCTTTAAATACGTGCGTAGGGCCGTAGGCAAACTGCAGAGGGAGCCTGAGTTATTTATCTATTTATTTTTAATTCGAGTTTACAATAGAAGTCAAGCAACAGCAGGTCCTACGACCCTTCAAGGTTACTCGCCCCCCCCCCCCAAACCACCATGCTCATGGCATTAACCTTTAACTAGACAATTTAATGTCCATAAACGATATATTAAGCCATGCCAAGGGTATATTTTTTCATGCAATTTTCTGTCTATTTGTTGGCTTGTGTGTCTCTGACCAAGCCTAAAGTCCATAAACAAAGTATCAAGCCTCAAGGGACAAGGGTATATTGTTTTTGTCATCTGTCATGTCATTTTTTGTCTCTTTGTTGGTTTGTCTGTTTATGTCTGTCAGACTGTCCAAGCCTTAAGTCCAATAGTCCATAAACGAACGTACGAAGTATAAAGGGTAAATTGTTTTTGTCAAGTCATTTTTTGTCTATTTGTTGGTTTGTCTGTCTGTCTGTTTACAAATTTGCTTATAAGTCTTATAAGTTATATCTACAACAAAGAATGGATATCAGAAATTACTTCTCAAGGCCGGGGCCCTCAACATCACAAAACAAACTCCACAAATGCAGCAAATCCTTCATCCACACAAACAGAAAAACGTCAAGAAACTGAAATTTCCACACCTCCCTTAGATATAGGCCTACAAGAAAAACAGAAAGTTACTTTATCATCAGCCCAAGTTTTATCAAAGGAATTGGTATCTTTGGCAGCAGGAGATACTGATGTTCCCTCATAAACTTGTACAGCAAATAATATACCGGGTCCAGTATTAAACCATAGACATAAATCTGGTGAAGGTAGGCCTACCTGTAGTTCAGGAACCACAAAAACAGAAAAACAAGCTAAAACATCAAGCTCTCTGGAAGTGTCACTGAATCCAAGTACAAGTTTAGGAACTTCAGGCCACAAACTTCGAACCCTACCAGAGGTACCACATCAACCACCTGCTAGTTGCATCCCTGTACAAAAACTCAAGAATAAGACACTAAGATTTCAGAGTAGTTGGTACAATGAATTCCCATGGTTGCATTTTCAAGAGAGTATTGGTGGAGTTCTATGTCATACATGTGTAAGAGCTTCACATCAAAGGCTGTCTGATTTTGCTCGGTGTGCTGAAGATGTATTCCTAAAATCAGGGTTTTCTAACTGGAAAAAAGCGATTCAGAAATTCCGCAGTCATGAAAAAAGTGCAGCACACAAGTTGTCAGTAGAAAATTTAAAATTCCACAAACATCAAGAAGGTATCAGTAGCCAGTTATCATCTCAACTTTTGCATGATCAACACCAATCACGTGCTGCTCTAATTAAGATAATTACCACACTGAAATATCTAGCAGAGCAAGGCCTTGCCATCCGAGGTCATGAAACCTCAGAGGGTAATTTTGCAAAACTTTTGCAGTTGAGGGTTGAGGATGACAAAAAGCTTAAAGTATGGTTGTCCAACAAAGTTTCATATACTTCTGTTCCAATCCAAAATGAAATATTGAAGACAATGGCCAATGCTGTAGTTAGAGAAATCTGCAATGATGTTAATCAAATGTCAACACAGTATGGCCTTATTACTGATGGAACCCAAGATATCTAAGGCAATGAACAGGAGGCTGTGTGTGTGCAATATGTCGATGACAAACTCAATGTTCATGAAGAGCTGCTAGGATTGTACCAAGTGTCGGCAACTACAGGAGTGTTTCTTAGTAAAATGCTGCAAGACACGCTTATATCTCTTCAACTACCAATTCAACACCTCCGGGCTCAAACATATGATGGTGCCAGTAACATGTCAGGAAAATATAAAGGCTATCAGGCAGAGATAAAGAAGGTGCAACCACTAGCTCTGTATGTGCATTGTGGAGCTCATGTTACCCACCTAATTATCAGCAAGGCCATACCAAATTCTCTCTTCATAAAAAATGCTTTAGACAACCTTCAAGAGCTAGGCACCCTCTACAGAAGTTCAGGAAAGTTCAAACATATGTACCTTAATATTCACACAGATGATCTCAACACTCCTTCACCAACAAGTTTGAAGCCAATATGTCCTACACGGTGGCTTACACGATATGCTGCAGTGAAAGCAGTATTAGATAATTACCCTGATGTACTGGCTGCCCTCCAGGAGGCAGCAAAGGAGTTAGGGTCAACAACTGCATCCTAAGCAGCAGGTTTGTACAAATGTTTGTCCTCAGGGGAATGTCTACTTGGATTATATGGATCACTTCCTCTTATTCAATGTCTAGAAAACTTCAACAAGAGCCTACAAGGATCAAAAGTGACAGTATCTGGAATGCTAGAAGCTGCAGAGGTTACCATAAAGAGCCTACAGTCACTTCGATGCGAGCACAAATTCAAGAGATTATTTGAAGAAGCAGAACAGAAGCTCCATCTGTGTGACCTAGACGCAATTCCTCTTCCAAGAAAGAAAAAAATACCAAAGAGGCTAGACCAAGGATTAGGATTTGCCTCTAACTACTGTCATGACTCAGCTGAAGAGTTTTATCGAGTTGAGTTCTTCAGTGTTATTGATGCTGCCGTACTGAACATTAAAGAATACTTCACTTCCACTGATCTCACCGAGTATCAAGATTTATCGTCAGTACTGTTGACTGGGACACATAAGCCAGAAATTATCACTAAGTATCCAGAACTCAATGAATCTCTGAATCAGCAACTCGATTTCTTCCACAACCAGTTTAAGGGGTCAACAGTTGAAGATTATAGAAAGATCTTCGCAGATATGGTACCAGAAGTTCGCCGAATGTTTCCTCAGGTAGAAGCATTGTTACGCCTTTTACTTGTCTCCCCAGCAAGTTCCTGCACAGCTGAGAGGTCATTCAGTGCTCTCAGACGATTGAAGACATGGTTACGTAGCAGTATGAGTCAGCAACGCCTTAACCACCTCATGATTTGCCATGTACATCGTGACCGTCTAGCTACCTTAAGTCCACAGGCGATTGCTGAGGAGTTCATCCAAGCAGAAGACAAACGAAGGACCATTTTTGGTAGATTCTGACTAACAGAATTGCTAGGATTGACACAGGTTATTTTTCGTCTTAATACTTTAAATGATATGATAATAATCTTATTTGAATGAAACAACATGAGTCTTGCTTTCATATAATGTGAATTAATCATTTAATAAACCATGCATGTTGATTTAATCAGGCTTTATTAAAATTTTCAAGTAATATAATAGTGTTTATATCTTAATCATTACAAAGGGCCTAAGGTAATACTTCATGCTCAAAGCTTTAATGTCATCATGTTTGGCCAATGAATTTAAGAAATATTAAAATTATTTTGTATAACTTGACAGACAGATACAAAATTAAAAGGCTTATAACAAGATTTCAGGCAGGATACAGGTCTTGTATTTTGCTGAAATATGTTGCTCAGGTGCCTTTAAAAGCACCAAAAAAGGTAATAAATTAAAAAGATTTCTAGAGGGGGCTTACAGCGCCCCCCCCCCCCCCCCCAAACCCCCCAGCTGTGAGGGCTCGCTGCGCTCGCCAGCCTCGCCTATCAATGTCCCCCCCACATTTTAGAAGCCAGTGACGCCCTTGGTCTCTCTAGAGCCGATCTTTTAATAAATGTCCTCTCGGCACAAGTATCCAACAGCCCTCTAAGTCGTACCATTCGACCTTTCTTCCCTTTCAGAGGAATTGTTGCTGTTGGTAATATGGATTGCTTACCTGATTTATTTGGTTTCTCCTGCTCATTTACTGATAGTGTTCCCACTTGTACACCACTTTGTTTATTCTTGCTTTGCTTTGTTGTTTGGTCCCTATCACATAAGATGCGATAATGTCTCAAATTACAACCATTATTGCAACTTGATTTGTCACAATCCACACTAAAATGCTTCTTAGAAGCACACACAAAACATAACTGCAAAGCTCTGATACGATTCAACCTTTCATCTCTGGTTGCGTAAGTTTTGCACTGAGTCCACCAATGTTCTTTATCACAAAGAGCACATCTTGTGGATTGCTGATGACTGGACTTATTCACATTTCCCTTGGTTTTCGGTCTAACAGCTTGGGATTGATTTACCGTGAATGTAGATATTGACGACAGAGTTTCAGTTATATTTACATCAGTTGAAACAAAAGTTCTTAGATTGCGAATCTCCTCTTCTAGGTATTTCCTAAAGGTGTCTAATACCAACCAATCGTCTCCACACCTACGCTTCACAGTCTCACTCACGCTTTGAGGCAATTTGGTATAGAGCAAAATAACATAAAGTCTTTTAATTCCAGCCTTTCACTTTCCAGCGATCTTATTGAGCATTCAAAATTAGCTCTGAAAGTTTGCAATGATTCTGAATTGGAAGCAGGAGACTGCATTTCTAGCAATCTTCTCACCAGAACATGCTTAATTTCATCTCTCTTTCCATAAGTGGATAGGAGAAGAGCTACAGCTTGTGGATAATTGGCGGCCTCAAATTTAAATCCCGAGATTAATTTCGAAGCTTCTCCTGTGAGTGCACTTTGTAAATATGAAAACTTCTGAATTGGTTCCAAGTCTTTCCGCTGGTGTACTGACACCTCGTATAGTTCCCAGAAGGAATTCCATTCTAATATATCTCCAGAGTAATATGGAAGATCCAGTTTGGGTAATCTAATACTGGCTGTGGGTAGTGGCGGTGGTTGCGTTAGAGGATTTAGTAACTTCAAATTGTTAGTAATAGAGCTATTGAGTTTGCCGATATGTGTACGGACGTCTCTTGCATATTCAGCTTGATTTATCATTTCATCAGACATTTCTTCTTCTTTAACTAAATCCAAAATTTGTTCATCCAAAGCAAGAACTTTGTTCAGATTATCTAAAATAGAATCCCTAAGGGAAGTTATAGCATCAATATCTGTTGAATCGATCACTTCGGTCATCTTCCCATTAAAACGTGTGATAACGGATTTATAACCGCCACGTCTACGCTTCAACTTCTCCATTGTGACAAGACCAAACTCAAACAATACAAATACAATATATTCAAATTTTCAATAAATAATGAATATGCATCCAACTATAATAACTGGGTTCAAAAGTTTTAAATTAGCAAATTTTCACAAAGGTGACTCCTCACCCAATAATTTTCACGCAAATTAAACAATGAAAAGGAAAAATTTTATTATACGTGCGTAGTGGAATGTGCAGGCCCTGTCCCATACTTAACCCACCCCTAAATCTGAAGGGGAAGGACCACGATCCTACACACCTTCTACCACCCTTTACTTTTCACATATTTGTTTGACTCAATGCAAATACGTTGGGCCAACGCCTTGTAGCTTTTATGATTGAAATGAATCCCATCTCTGGCTACATCACCTTCTGATAATAAGGTAGGGATCACCCTAATTCTTGTATCTCGCTTTAATTTCCTGTTTAAACAGTTTTTCCTCTTTTGATAGTTTTCGGCAGAGGTTCTAGATGGTGTTTTACGTATTTCTATTAACATAACAAAATCTTCTGAATTATTGATTGTATGTAGACTCTCTACCAATCCTAGAATATTTTTGTGAACACTATTCACCAGGTTAGGGTTATCTCCTGGTACATCTAAGTCATTGCTACCTATGAACAAGATAGTGATACTAGGCCCATAGGTAGTAAGTTCGGTTATCAAGCCAGGTGTCATAAGGTTGGTTGTAACAGCCCCTGGTCTACCAAATGTCCTATATTCTAAGGGTTCAAATAATGGCGATCTACCACAAAAAAAACAATTCTCCATGTGGGTGACATGAGAATGTCCCACAACAGCTACTTTACGTTTCATTATTAAATTGTTAAATGAGAGATATTCTAACAAGAGAAAATTTACATTAATTCAAAGTAAAGGAAAATAACAAAACCAAATTTAAGACTTAAGGCAAGCAGGACAAGGCCTTACTAATTTAATCAAACTTCATATTAGAAACTGTTTTAATCAAGCCTGAAATGCTTCTAACCTACAAATAGCGCGAAAAAAACTATTTACTGTTTCTTACGACACCACACAAAGAGAAAGGGTTAACCCCGTCTGGTTATGTAAGCAGGGTACCGCATACCAATTTAACGAAACGTGCAAAAACAAAAGGATTCAACAAGGTTAGGGAGGGTAGGCATTAACAGCAAAACATCAACACAACATAGTTATTAGCAGGAAAACCCTGCGTAAATGTCCAATATAATCACCAACGGTATTAATCGTACATGTGACTAAACCAAAATATTATTATATGACCGGCTTTCAAACTTTAGAAATTATCGAAAAATCTCACAAATCCTAGTCACGGCAACAAATATCGTTACTTATTAGGGTCAAACAAGCAACAACATATAATGACTTCAGTCATTCACAAAATTACTAATTACCAGATTCGTTAAGAGAACTCAAGACCCTTTCTCCACATTAGGAATTCATTGCGTTGTGTTACAAAGATAAATGGTCATACTATATTCTATTGAGCTTTTGCCCCAATTATTACTTACTTGATTTCTTATGAAGTTCTTACCGAGTTCGGATTACAATAGGCACGGGTAAACCACGATACCACATATAAATATTTGATTTTACCCAGTCACGGAATCCCATGCGCAGATATGCATATCCCTAGCGAATTATCCCATCCAAGGTAACTAAATATTATATGATACTCATCCAAACTTCGGTTGATTAATTCATCCACTTCATTAAATGCTGGGAAGGAACGGCTTCGTTAATCAAATGAAATTCTCTTCATCCTGATTAAGTTCTCCAAAAACTACACTACATACGTTGAGAAGTGACAGGCAGCAACTAATCGCCGTTAGCTCTTGTTGCCTTTGTCGCAAAAATAATGCGTTTGCTCTCTCTCCCAAAGTCATGACTTCCGCTTCGTTAGCTCATGACAAAAGAAAACAACAAACGAACGAAACCAACTATTCAACGCAAACCGAACGAAACTATTCAAACAACTTACATCGTATTGTTAACCACTTATACAACTATTCACAAGACAATATTCCTTGGTAACAATGCTTATTACAATTAAATATAAACAAAACCTTCATTTGTACAGAAACCTGCACATTTCCACTTAACGCAATGTAATATAAAAGAACATTTTCCATACACAATATGAACGTAGATATTCAATAACAATTGATTTCCCATGTCGTTATTGTAAGTAACGACAATCATCATCAGCCGTTATTCAGCATTATGCTATTTCGCCTAACATGGAGTGACGTGGGGAAAACTCATAACAATCACTTCCACATTCAGCCTTTATCTGCTGAAAAAGGAGATAAACCTCCCGCGTTGCACAGACACATTAGACACTTCATGCCTCAACAAAGATAGCTCATCAGCAACTCGTCGGTGTATTAGAATCCCAAGTCCTAGTCACTACTTCTTGGAGCAACGGTGTTCAGGTAATTTATATATATATATATATATATATATATATATATATATATATATATATATATATATATATAAGCAGTATGATAAATTTTGCACAATTAGACGTGTTTTTCATATTTCAAATAAGCCATATATATTAATACATTAAAGACTGGATTCTCTTAACAACCTCGGGATCAGAGCCCCTGGCGAAATCACTCAAAGACTATAGTATTTGAACAGCCTTCTTCGAACCCTGGTCTAGGATACCTGTATGACAATGACCATACCACTCAGCCACGAAGAAAGATAAAAGTCAATGACAATTCTTCTGTACATATAACAGTTGAATTCAGTTTTTCTGTACTTAGAATTGAAATCAACCCATCTTCACAATCGTAGCTAATTGGTAGGTGTGTGACTGGGCATTCGATTAATGATAAATTTTGCACATTTAGACGTGTTTTCCATATTTTATATAAGCCAAATTTATTAATACATTAAAGTCTGGATTCTCTTAACGACCTCGGGATCAGAGCCCCAGGCGAAATCACTCAAAGACTGCAGCATATCTCATTTTAATTGTTTATTACTTTTCCTATAGTTTACTTATTTCCTTACTCCCTTTCCTCACTGGGCTATTTTCCCTTTGGGAGCCCTTGGGCTTATAGCATCTTGTTTTTCCAACTAGTGTTGAACTCAGCTAATAATAATAATAATAATAATAATAATAATAATAATAATAATAATAATATCTCGAGAGGCAGGGGCACAGTGTAAAATCCGGACGTCGGATGCAGTCCGGGAGAATAGAAAAACGCTTGTATCACCGGGAAAGACGGGAAAATACACCTCTTTTTTGTGACTGGTAATGTTCACTGATACTTTCTGTTATTTTCTGAATAGATGTTCGAAAAAATATTGGTTTATTTTCATGTTATTGAGAATATCACTTAGTACATAGTGTAATGTTGACGTCCGATTGAGATTATTCTCAATAAAATGAAAATAAATCAATATTTTTCGAACATTTATTCAGGAAATAACAGAAAGTATCTGTGAAAATTACCAGTGTCAAAAAAGTGGTGTATTATGGCGCATTTACCGGTGATACAAGGGGTTTTCTATTCTCCCGGACGGCATCCGACGTCCGGATTTTACCCTGTGCCAGAGGCAGGCTCGTTCCAGGAAGAGATTACCATTTTCATTCTCGTACGGAAGACTGTAGCAGGATAAATAGAAACACACTCAAACTCCGTGTAAACTTTTTTATGTCAGTTCTCTCTTGCAAATGCGTGCTTAATCTTATACAAGTTATTACCTTGCCAGATATTTCCGTTAGAACATAATTAAAATTATCCTAACTCCCTTTTGCAAAATGGACGACATATGCTGTGATGTCCTGGTAATATATACGTCGCGTTTTAACATTTTCATCTTGTTTTATCATATGTTAAGGGTAACGGTATTGCACATTTCACCTCAAGTTTTTTAGTAGGAAAAAATAAAAGTATAAAAAAATCATAATAAAGTTAAAATGGGGTAAGAAAACTTTTAATAACTAGTATTAAAAAAGCGGGAAAAGACGAAATTCAGTCACTTAGATAAGTGAAAAGAAAGTAAGCCACGAAAATTTTTAATATACCAAATACAAATGTAAAATCAGTCATCAGAAACCAAAACATTTGGAAAGAGAAATGACAAAAAAAAAATAAATAAATAAACCAAGACATCAAGAAAAGCAACCAATTTTATAGACAATGGACTAAATTGCACCGCGATCGGGACAAGGCCGGTTTTAACATGAATGGAATAAGGGGACATCTGGTATCATCCTTGTATCCTCAGGTATTTTACTGGATTTTTTACGCACTTTTTTTTTCATAGTTATTCGTCTGCTATTTTCTTAGCGGAGATCTCCTTCCTTCGAATTACATTTAAGAATATACGAACAAAAGAAGACAAAAGCAGTTTTATACAAGGTTATGCTCAAGTGGAAAATAAGAGACGCCAATAAGGAAACTTGGATCTTGAAAAATAAAAGAAATAATACACCCAAAATAAACATAAACTCTTGCACATGGTTGCATATAAGCTGCATAAGGATAGTTAAAGATCTGTCTTCATTTAAGGAAAGGTAGCATCCTAACTTAACCAGCAGAAGCTTAAAAGAATAACACAACACATCAATGTATCTATGACAATTCGTTGCTTTCGTTGTGACCAACAAATTAAAGTCAGGCATCATCCACAAGTCAAATCCCAAACCAAAATCCAAAATATATTAGGAAATATGTATTCAATCAATGTCTTACCTATTTATTATTTAATGTAGCTATTAGTTTTCTTATCAGTCAATTAGAAAGAACCTTTCATTTATTAAAGCCCATTGCTATTGTTATAACAGAAAAAAGTCATTATTGTTTTCATACAAAGAGAGAGAGAGAGAGAGAGAGAGAGAGAGAGAGAGAGAGAGAGAGAGAGAGAGAGAGAGAGAGAGAGAGAGAGAGCATGGAAACATTAACTATTACCTCATGAATATTGCGTGTCTGATCCATCCTTTTCCTTTCCAAATAACTATTTTTCGATAACTAATACTATATTTCCTAATTTTGGTGAAACATGGGAGAATCATTTGCCAGTTAAAAGAGAGACACTATGTTGTTTGATTACAAGAAAGGTAAGGTTAACGAAAAACGGAAATGCTGTATAAGAAGAAACTAACCAGACCCATTTGCTAATTGCTATAACCACCGGCTGATTTTCAATTTGGCGAACGCTTGTATCCAGAGGCATTGGTCCGAAATTTGTGTTTCTTTGGAAACATTGGATTTGTAGTATTTCCGTATCAACTGACTGTACAACATTTTTTGGAAAATGGCCAATATCAACATATTTGGTAGAGAGAGTGACAAATTCAATATCTGAGGAACAATGACAATAAATTGTTGTTATATGTTACGTTAGATTTATTTATATTGTATAACAAAACTTGTGAAAATGGCTTATTGTTTACGTATGTTGATGTAAAAATAAAATAATTCATTTTATTTCATATATGTGAAAGTAGGAATAAAACAATTCATTTCTATATAAGTTGATGTAATTGTGAATCGAAAATATCGATGTGTTCTTCTGCGATAGCTCTCGATTCTACTTCGGCGCCAGTTGTCTGACGGGCGAGAGCTATACCGCTATATAATTTTATTTTCTGTTTGTTAGCTATTATTTTCATTTTGCTGTTAACGTTTAGCCTTTGTTTCATAAACTTGTTGAATAGATTTTGCATAACCTACATCACATACAATAGTTGAACGTAACAGTGCTGGGCAGATGCCCACAAGGACTACGTCATTTATTCATCTGTAAATAAGAGATATAAATCAAATCGATTGATGGGTGATGTCAACCAACTTAAATAATCTTAATTCCAATTAGGCAAAAAAGAAAAAAGAAAAAAAAAGATAGTTCTAAAACGGACGAAAAAAAATCACACCAGATAACCTTATTTTCTTCTCCCCTCGTTCATTAATTTGAATGTTGTTGATGTGAGGGATCTAGAATTAGGAACTTACGACTATGTTCGTCAACATCACGGCAATTATACAATGCTTTTTTTTTTACTTTACGTTTGAGGGAAATTTTTTGGTTTCGTTTTCTTTTTCTTATAAGAAAAGAATGAATTCCTCTTGTCAAATTAATCATCCAATGAAATTTTCAAAACAATATGAATGTGGTGTAAGCAGTATATGATGAATCGTATTTATACGATTTCTCTATTTAATGATAACATTATCACTGCTTTCATTCAAACTCGTTTTCCCAAGAGACGAGACCCTCGTCCTGCAACCTTGTAATTGGCCGCACGAAAATTGACAAAAATCAACATTTATTAGTCTGCCAAGTGGAAGGAGCTTCCATGACCTTTGTCAGTTGAAGTTATATGTATATTTTTGAGGCTGAGGAACGACGCGCTGCATAAATATCTCTCAATCAAGCTCTGTCAGAGCGAGAGGCCCGGTAGGCGGGTCGACGGGAGGGAAAGGGGTGGGAGAGCCCACAGTTTTGTTCCGATGAAGTTTTACATCCAAAACCAGTTGGCCGGATATATCATTGACATTCCTGTGTCCTTTGCGTTTGGGCCTCGTATAATCGTGACTGCTTAATGGAAAACACAACAATAGATTAATCAAATGACCAATTATCAATTGGTTTATAACCAGTAATTCCTGTTCCATCTCTGTACATCCATTTATAGAGTTTCTTGTCTTTCTTTATTAGTCATTAATTTGTAAAATTTTGTCAACAGCATAGTAAATGTTATATGTATGATAAATGTATCTATGTTATGTAACAGTACCTGTGAGAAAGATTGACTTTTGCATATTAAATGTTAATGTTATGATTAAAACATCGTAATGATTTATAACTCAAAGATGTCATTGTATTCCAGAAAAAGAGTTTCTGGATATTTCTCGTAACTTCTTCTATGTCACTTGGCATGCGTAATGCGTGATATAGCTTAACCCTGGACATTCTAGAGTCCATCACGAACCTTCGAGAAAATGTCTGTGGTACATATAAGAAAATGTGTGACACGTTAGGAGAGACTATTTTCACACAACATTAGGTTAAGAGTGCTTTTGTGGAGACATAATTTGTGACATCTGTTGTGATACTACATTTTATACTTCATTTAGTTAAAATACTACTAACCTTTAGAAGATGAATTCTCGGATGATCGAATATCATCAGAAGCTGTGATCCTGATGTTTTAAGTTACATCTGTGTCTTACTTCAAAGAGACTTATAAAGCTAAGACCTACATCATCTTACAAATTTTTGTAAATTATTATTCAATTGGTGAAATGTGAGTATTTTAGGAATAATGTAAAATATTGCAAATATTATTATTCTTAAATACAGTTATTGTTGTATTTACTTTACTTACTTTGACGGATGCTTCTCCGGTCCCATACAGCAAGGGAACCCCACTCTCTACAGGACCTCCACTGTCGTTTTATCTTGTTCGTTTAGAGTATTCAACACTTTATGTCACATACTGCTCATTTACTGTCAAATCGTCAGTGTTATACGACTCACGGAATAAGAGAGTCTTCAGTTTCCTCTTGAAAGCCTTAATGTCTTCAATCATTCGGATGTCTCATCAGAGCTTATTGTATAGTCTCGATGCCGCATATCTAAAGGCTCTGGAGCCTACAGAAGACATACTGTATATCTACAGTAGGTTCTATAGTTTGATAATTATTCTCGTGTCAACGCGGTTTGTTGTCTGTGCAATGTGTAGCAGCAATTTTCCTAAGTATTTTGAACGACCGGTTCTGATAACTTGGTGGATTATTGTACGTATTTTAAATTCAATTCTCGCTTTAATCGGCAGCCAGTGTAAATCAATTAGTGTAGGGGTGAGCCTTTCTCTAGGTGGGCCGCCTTTTATCAGTCTTGCTCCTTTGTTTATTATGTTTTGTAATTTCTTAAGTTGTACTTTAGGTAAATTGTAATAGATGGAGTTGCAGTAGTCGATCCTGGTAATCACACAGTTTATCACAAGTTTCTTTACGGAATTTTCGTCCAGGTACTTTTTTTTTATGAAAGTAATATTTCTTAGATGATAACCAACAGTTTTTACTACATTATTTATTTGGGCATTGAGAGACAAGTTACAGTCAAGAAATACACCTAGATCTCGAACTTTACTAGATATCGGCACTGAGTCATTATTTGTGTTCATATGAATATCACCCAAGTTTCTCACGCTGTTTCTCTTGCCCACCACCGTGAATTCAGTTTTGTTCGTATCTAATTTTAGTTGTTTAAATGTCATCCATTCTCTAACACTATCAAGTATTCGGTTTAGAGCTTGAGTAGTGTCATCTACATTATTTATGGAAAAGTAAAATTATGTCATCCGCAATAGTTTGAACTTCACACTATGCCTTTGTAATATTTTCGATGGACCGATAGTATAAATGCAGAATAAGATTCGGCCAAGTACACTCCCCTTGGGTACCCCTCTGATTAATGGTTCATATGATGAATAAGAGTTTCAAATTTGTACACAGTAATTTCTACCTGCCAAGTAGTCTTTTAGGTATTCGAAAGCTTGATCTTCAACGCCGATGGACCGTTGATCATTTAGTAGTAGTTCATGCACAACTGTATCAAAAGCCGCACTGAGATCGAGTAATATTGAAATACCACATTTATTTACATCCATCATTTCCAGCATATCATTTAGAACAGAGAAGATGACTGTCTCCGTAGAGTATAGTTTTCTGTAAGCAGATTGGTTGTCAGACAAAGCTTCTATTACTTCTAAGTGACTGACTAGTTGTTAAGGAATTACTTTTGAACAAAGTATAGATTTGAAAAAAGTCTATATGAGATTAATTCCCGGGAGTCCATAGCACTTTTCAGAATTGGTGTGACTAAAGCCATTTTCTCAGATTTGGGAAACTTACATTCATTAATGCTTACATTTGCTATTCTCATCATTATTTCGGCTAGACTATTTTCTGGCTATTATTTTCTTTTGCTGTTACTGTTTTGCTATTTTTTCATACTAAATTCATTATTAGAGGGAATAAGACTCTGAAGTAGATTAAACATAATCTACGTTGTGTAATAGCTAACTGTAACAGAATTGGGGCTTGTCTATGATCTGAATTGTTATTTTATTGGAAATTCAAAGATTGTTCGTAAATTAAACTTTTATCAGTTATACAAAATAGCCATCAAACATATCACTTTAACACACCTTGTTTAGGATTAATTTTTGTTTTATTTTTATTTATTTTTTGTTTGCCAAATCGAGAGAGAGAGAGAGAGAGAGAGAGAGAGAGAGAGAGAGAGAGAGAGAGAGAGAGAGAGATGGGTAGTTAGTGTATCGATTGTTTGTTGTGAGAAAGACTGTTGGTACAAATGAGATTGTTTGTTTATGTTTTTAGTTAGGTTACGGCTGTGGTGAATGTCTTCGGTGAATGCTTATTTAGATTTGACTGCAGCTTAAGGCAGTTGCGTGTGTAAATGCTGGATCTACTTCATTATTATTTTACCAGCGTGGAAGTGTTTATTTATTTTAAAAGTAAGTACAGTTTTTTTTATCTTTGCTTGTCGTGATTGTGAATGATAAGAACAATTTATTATTTATCTTTGATTATAGTGCGATAGTTTAGTTAGTTAGGAGTGTTCGTAAGTGTTTTTCTTTTTTTCATTTTCAGGCCGTAATTCCTCCTTTGGAGAGACTATAAATTTTTTTGGAAAGTGGATATGTTGTTGATGACTGGGCCTGCAATTGATTTTGTTTGGACTGCTCATTTGGACTGCTGAACTGTTAATGACCTAGGCCTGTGAATTAAGATTGCTGATGATGATGTTTATGATGATGATGATGATGATGATGATTAGGATTATAACAACCACCCCAATCACCGAGGCAGTTATGGCAAATTACCACCCAGCGGACTGTTGATCACAGAGCTGTGTTAGTGTGCACTGTGCCGTAAAGACAGTTCGGCTTTCTGTGAACGAGTGTTGGTGTTGTAATATTATATATACACATTTATTTTTGGTGTTGGTGGTGTTCGGTTAATGTTAAGTTTTGATAGTTTTTTTGTTTTGTTTATATGAATGGTGTTTTGGTTATTATATATATAGTGTTAAGTTTTGATTAGTTTTAAGTGTTTATTTTGATTGTGGATAGTTTATGATTTATTTTAGTTTAAAAAATAGTTTTAAGGATATGTTTTGTTTTCGTTTCCCTTCAGTCTAAGAGTCCAGCTTATGATAAAGTAAGGGGAAAGTTTGTGCAGAGGAGACATTTGTCTGTTTAGTGTGATTCAAGGGTGTGGGGGTTGTTATTGCCACATCCCGCCACATTATTTTGGCGCCCGAACAGGGACTGCCGAGGTGGGATTGAAGCTAGACTCTTGGACAAAGGACTGCATTAGGATAAGAAATTAGATTAAGGTTGATGAAAATGGAAGAGCAGAACAAGTTACTGAGGGAAGAATTGCGGTTGATTAAGGAGCGTGAGGATAAGTTGTCTGTAGAGAAAGAGAAATTGTTGCGTGAGAATGCAAGGTTGAGTTGTGAGAATGAGGAGATGCGAAAGGAACTGAAAGCACTAAAGGGAACTGTAGAGAGAGTGGAAGAGGGTGTTGAGATAAGGATGCGTGAGAATGAGGAACGAATAGAAGCTATGATGGAGCAGGTAATGGGACTGATGAAGACTTTCATGGGTGAAGGCGCAGTCGATGGAGTGGCCTCTGCTACGGGTAATGGGTTGATAGTGGAAGAGAAGGTTAAGGTAGGTGATAATGAGAAAGGAAGTGATAGTGATAGTAATAGTAATAGTGATAGTGAGATTGAAGATAAGGGAATTAGACATAGTAAGGATGAACAGAAATGTGATAGGAAGAATGAGAAGAAAGGTAAAAGTGATGTGAAGAAAGAGAAGAAAAAGTATCAGGATGATAGCAAGGATGATCGTGAGTGGGTGAAAGTGGTGAGTAAGAAAAGGGCTAGTAAGAGTATAATCAAGGATAGGAGTATGAGTGTGGAATTAGATTCCTTATATTCTAGTGAGGAAGTAGGAAGCAAGAAGTTAGGTAGCAGTGATGATAGCAGTTAGAATGAACGTGATGTGTGTAAGACTGTGTTTATGAGAGAGGTACCTCGATGTGAAAGGTTCAATGAGCATAGTAGTAGGGATGTATATGAATTTTTCAAGGAGTATGAGAGGTATTGTCAGGATAAGTATGGTGATAGTAAAAGAGTTTGGGCTAGGGAGTTAGGAGAATATTTGACTGGGTATTTGTTGACAATGTTTGGAGTGATAATGAGTGTAGGAGACGTTGATTATGAAAGTGTGAAAAAGAGAATAATTGAGCAGGTAAAACGTATAAAAGGGAGTGTTAGGTATAAGCGTAAGAATGATTTTGATGAGGCAAGAATGAATGCAGGAGAAGCTATATCAATGTATGTATGTAGGTTGGAAACGTTAGCTAGGAAGAAGTATGGGGATGAAGGCATAAATGAGAATAAGGAGTTAATGAGGAAGTTTTTGGCGACCATACCTGAGAATGTGAGTGAATTTATTAATTTGAAATGTAAGGAGAAGATGAGGTGGACGAAAGAAAGATTGACATGGGATGATATCTTGGAGATGGTTGAGGATTACGAGTTAGATAGATGTATGAAAGAAAGTAAATCTGTGAGTATAAGAAGTGGAATGAAGAAAAGTGTGCCAGAATTTGGTAGTTTTAAAGATGCTATTTTGAGAGGGCCGATGAGGATAGCTGACAGTGTAGTAGATAGAAGTGTTAGGGCGAGTAATGTGGGAATCCCTGCAAGGACAAATGAAGGGTTTAGGCAAGGGAATCAGGTCTGGGGGGATAGGAGTGCTAGTGCGCAGCGAGGTAGGCCAGGTAGTTGTATCCGTGAAGAGAAGTGTTATAGATGCGGGAAAGTGGGACATAAGAAGAATTAATGTAGATGGGCTCTAGGTGCTTATTTTGGATGTGGTGAGGTAGGGCATAGAATTAACGAGTGCAAGAATGAGAAAGGGGTAAAATGTTATCGGTGTGGTATGACTGGGCACATAGCGAGTGGATGTCGTAGTAATCGTATGAATGTGATTTGTGGTAATTGTGGTAAGGAAGGTCATTATGCTAGAATGTGCAAGGAGTGTACTGAATGTGGTGCAGATGGGCATGTAGCTAGAGCATGTAGGAAGAAGGGATTAAGTCAGCCAGGATGTTCGGGAAACTAGAGTGTAAGAGGGTTCAGCTGGGTGAGTCCTCCTGTGTGTGTAGAAGGAATAGGATTAATGTTTATGAGAATGGGATGAATAATTGGTTGGAAATGAGTAAGTATGAACCTATTATGCATGAGAAGTTAGGGCTGGAAAATAAACAATTAGTGTTAGTTGAATATAGGAAAAAGAGGCGTTTGAAAGTTTTAAGTGAGAAGAAAGTGTAAGGGAAATTTATAGGTATAGGTAAGAATACGAATAAGTATGACAAGGGTGTAAATGTGCAAGTGAGTGTGGAAGATAAATGTATTAATACAGATGAAACGTGGCCGAGTATGAATGACCCTTATAGTGCGTGTGTGGCTTTTCGTTAGATGATTTAAAAGAAAGAATGAATAACGCAAGAGTGAGAGATAGGAGAATGATAAGTAGCATGAATGAATCTTTTGCTAAAGTTGAGAATGTTTTTGATGAAACGGATTAACTGTTCACAGAAATGAGTGTAATTTTAGGGCCAGATGAGAACGAGGTAGATATGATTATACATGATATATTAGATGATAGGGATTTAGATAGGAATAGTGTTAATGTAGCGAATGATTGTGATAAGGAAGAAGTGAATGAGAGAGTTTATAGAGGCCCAGTTACTCGAAGTAGAGGTCCCGTTCCCGACTGCGACTGGGTAATGAAAAAAATAATGTAAGTGTTGTGTGAGAAGGATTTGGCAAAGTAAGGGGGGAGGAATGTGGAGGATTGATTTTTGTTTTATTTTTATTTATTTTTTGTTTGCCAAATCGAGAGAGAGAGAGAGAGAGAGAGAGAGAGAGAGAGAGAGAGAGAGAGAGAGAGAGAGAGAGCGAGCCTTACCTTATTGCCTTATTTTTTGTTTGGGTTCCCCCAGGTCCCTCAGTGTGAGGCACCTCGTATATCCACCAGAGAGTTGCTAATGCATCTTCCGGTGTATTTTGCATCTTCCAGTCTTGGATGGTCTGGGATGCATCTTAGGTATTTATCGAGCTTATTCTTAAACACATCTACGCTCACTCCTGATACGTTTCTTAGATGAGCTGGCAGCACATTAAATAGTCGCTGCATTATCGATGTTGGTGCCTAGTGGATTAATGTCCTGTGCACCTTCCTTAATTTTCCTGGTATATTTTTTGGCACTATTAATCTACCTCGGCCTGCTCTTTCTGATATTTCTAGCTCCATGATGTTTTCAGTAATTCCTTCTATTTTCTTCCACGCTTGTATTATCATGTAGCGTTCTCTTCTCCTTTCTAGACTGTATAGTTTTAAAATTTGCAGTCTTTCCCAGTAGTCAAGGTCCTTAACTTCTTCTATTCTAGCAGTATAGGACCTTTGTACACTCTCTATTTGTGCAATATCCTTTTGGTTTTGTAGGTACCACATCACATTGCAGTACTCGAGTGTACTACGTACATAAGTTTTGTAAAGCATAATCATGTGTTCAGCTTTCCTTGTTTTAAAGTGTCTGAATAACATTCCCATTTTTGCTTTACATTTAGCCAACAGTGTTGCTATTTGATCGTTGCATAACATATTCCTATTTAACATTACACCAAGGTCTTTAATTGCTTCCTTGTTTGTGATTGTCTCGTTATTACTAACGTTTCCAGAGGCCGCGTAATAGTGTTTTTTTTAAATAACTCCTAAAATAACTGATGGATTTCCATGATATCAAAGCAGGGAGCACTTCATACAATGAACTAATTTTGGGAAATACTGTGCATTGCCAATTACGATTCATTAACTTTTTTACTTAAGAAAATGAGGCTAAAGCCAGTCTTAGCCACCCACACATTCGCAAAAGTGATGACGTCCCTCAGTGACGTTGTTCTAACGTTTCTTCCCCTGTACCTCCCATCCCCCGAATTGTTAAACACCTGTTTAACTCAATAGATAATTGTCATATGACCTACCCCAAGCAATACGAAAGTCTTTGTCAGTAAAAGTTCAGCATACCTGGTAATGTGATCCGTGACTTTAGACTTTACCTAAACACAAGACCAACCTTTTATATCTTACCCACTCACTTACATTGAAGATCAAGAATGAGACTTATGACAGGAGACGAAAGAAGCCATGCTAACCCTACACTTTGCACTTCAAGTGAGTGTTGGTAAAGCAATAGAAATATAGTTTTCTTTAGGTTAAGCCGTAGGACTCATTCTTCCATACAACACAGGTGACTCGATACATCAATTGCCAGGAAGAAAATGACAGAGAGCATTGTTTGATATAATTTATCATATCAATTTCCTCAGAGAGAGTAGCTTGAATTCCTTAGAAGGTAGACTTCTAAAAGATGTTTCATATAAGGGCATTGACATCGGCCATTTGATAAATTTTGAAATCATATATATATATATATATATATATATATATATATATATATATATATATATATATATGGCTAGCAGTATATTGCAATATATCATGTACTTATTAAAGTCATACTTTTCTTACCGATTTATACTAATTTTCAGGCGGTTTCTTTCTTTCTCTCTGTTGTAAATGGTGAAGAGTTTCAGCGCAATTGTAGTTTTGCAATGGCGAGGACAATGCAACATATTTGCCATGACTAAAGTCGAATCTATATGAAATAGTTCAGAGCTACTACTGCAACTGCTGCCGATGATTACCTTGGATGTACTAAAAGGGCTCTGAGGTAGGAGTCGAAGTCGGTGAAATTATTTCTGAATCCTGCTCCAGTCTTGCCCCAATAACATCATTCCAAATATACAACTCTCTCAAGGAAAAAAAAATTGTTTTCTATTTGTACTAATGTTTTTATTTTATTTTATTTTATTTTTTAGTCGCAAATCTAAAATTTGTAGGAGTCTGAGTAGAATATCTCTCAGTGCGATTCCACACCCATGTTTTAAACCTCTTCTATTATGTTTGATAATTTGTGTTAACCATCTTATCATTATCTACCACCATAAAACATTTTATTGCTCTTCCGGCACATTTCATATATGCAGTACACAGTCTTTCCTAACAGGGATTTACTCGGTAGCCTAATAACAATGGGAATGAAGGAAAGAAGGCAAGAAGGAAGGGGGGGGGAGTACTAGGATAGCCATAGGTGCAAACACCGAAGGAGGGTTGGGGGAACCTCTGCGTCACAGTTACGTGATTAAGTACCACTTCTTCGAAACGCTCTGAAGGAAGGGAAGAAGTTCTTCTTTTTTCTAAGAGTAAACGGGTTAATTAAGCACATCTGTCAATTCATTGTACCACCAAAAATTAGGCCAATGTATGAAACATTCATTGCTGTAGTTTCATGGAAATTCATAAGCCGGTTTGTTAGATATTTGGGAAAAACACTATTACACGGCCTCTGAAAACGATAGTAGGTCCCTTGTATGCATATACCATTCCTTCTCTGTTTCCATAATTCATTGATTCAAATTTATCGGAGTTAGATATCATCCTATTTATCTCCGCCCATTCATATATTTTGTTTAGATCTCTTTATAGTGAGTTCCTATCTTCATCACAAGTAATTTCTCTAATTATTCTTGGGTCATCGGCGAAACTTCTCACTACAGAGTTTTCAACATCACAGTCTTTGTCTGAGATCATAATAACAAACAGCAGTGCAGCTAATACCGTACCTTGTGGCACGCCAGATATTACCTGAGCTTCATCCGATTTCTCGTCATTTGCAACCACTATCTGTTTTCTGCTTTGCAGGAGCTCTTTTACCCATTTTCCTATCTTTCCCACAATATTATGCTTTCTCATTTTTTCTCTAATATATTATGGTCTACTTTGTCAAAGGCTTTTGCAAAATCTAGATAGATCACATCTGTGTCTTTTTCATTTATCATATTTTTGTATATGTTTTCATCAGTTAGCTTTGTGTACTTTTTCCGGGCACAAAACCGTGTTGACCTATATTAAACAAATTATTTTTAACCAAATGATCCATTATTTTCTTTTTTATTACCCTCTCATACACTTTCATAATATGTGATGTTAGACTAACAGGTCTATAATTGCTTGCCTCTAGTCTTGATCCACTTTTGAAGATAGGGGTTATATAAGCTAATTTATGTTTAACATATATCTCGCTCATATCTACACTTTGTCTTAGCAGTATTGCCAGCGGCTTCGCGATAGTGTTTGCAGTTTTTTTTTAACAAAATCGCTGGAACTCCATCTGGTCCGGCTGCTGATCCATTTTTAATTTCGTTTATAGCCTTGACAATATCTGCTTTATTAATATCTATATCTGTTAGATATTCAACATTTTCTTCTCTCATTTCTGTTTCATTATTCTCATTCGCAATTCTTGGTGTGAACTCTCTCTTATATTTTTCTGCTAATATGTTGCATATTTCCTTTTTTTCATTCGTTAGCCATCCTTCAATTCTTAGAGGGCCTATTTCTAATCTCCCTTTATTCATCTTTTTTGCATAGGAGTAAAGTACTTTGTTTTTTTTTTATATTTTGAAGTGTCCTTTCTTCTAAGTCCCTTTTTTCATTTTCTTTAGACTGAATAATCTTTTGTTCTGCATTTTCTATCATACATTTTATTTCCATCATTTTCCACACATTTTTTTCTTTTGCAAGATTTTTCTTCCACTTTCTAATTTTCTGAAATAAGATCTTTCTTTCTCTTGGTATGCATGTCTTTTGTTTATTGTTTTTCTTCGGTACATAATTTTCAACAATTTTCTCCAGTATTTTGTACAGTATGTCCGTATTTACGTGTATATTATCACTTCCAAACACATTTTTCCATTCTTTATTCAGTTCTTCATTTATTTCTGACTATTTTATATTCTTACTATAAAAATTATATTTTCCATATCCTTCCCAACGTTTTGTGCTTTGATTAATTCTGTGATCACTTGCTTTGGAATAGACTATTAATTCTATGACATTATGGTCTGAAATTCCCGTGTTATACACTATTATTTCTTTAACATAATTCACCTCATTCACAAATACTAGATCTAGGACATTTTCCTTTCTTGTTGGAATGTGGTTTATTTGTTGCATATTATGTTCTAATAGCATATCTTGAAGCTTTTCAAATTGCCTCTTATCTTCTGCGCTACTATTACTCTCTTTTTTATACGTATACATACAACCACTTTCTTCTATCCGTTCTTTCCAATCCACAAAAGGAAAGTTAAAATCTCCGGATAGGAGTATTTCCAGTCTTTATGGTTTCTACATATATCATCTATTTTTTCTATTATGTCAAACTCCTTAGTATTTGGGGGTCTGTAAACTACAATATTCACTAGTTTTTCAGATTAAAATTCTACCGCAATCAATTCACATTCTGTGTTGCTGTATATTTCACAGACTTTTCCTTGATTTATGTCTCTTCCATATATTGCGGTTCCCCCTTGATTCCTATTTGTTCTGTCAGATCTATAAGTTTGGAAACCCTTTATCTGGTCATCACTGCCAGTTTCTTGGGAATACCATGTTTCACTTATATTTAATATATCTATTTTTTCAATTTGGGTTAGTTCTTCTAAGAACTCTATTTTCCTTTTAGAGTTACTCGTGACTAAACCCTGTGCATTCATCACTATTATGGTTTGTGTTTCATCCCCATTATTTAATATTGGTAATAATATGGATTCTCCCATGCTTCCTTCCTGTTCTGATATGATGTTCTTTTCTTAATTTCCCGGAATTCTGCCATTAAAAAATCCAACTTTTCTATTATATTTGCTCTTTCGCCTTCATATTTATTTTTGTGTGTATACCTGCAATTATCCCCATATCTGCACCAACCCCTGGCATTATAGATGCATTCTTTGTAGTTGGGCTCTAAATGTGCAGATTTGGGTTGAAAGGCCTAATAACTTGGGGCTTTTGGTGCATAGCGCGGTGTATACGCGGCCTGCTTTTTTGTTTCTTTTTTTGTTTCATTTTTGCTTTCATTTTTCTTTTCAGTTTGCTGAGTTTTCTTACCCTCATTCATGGTTGCAGGATGCATATATCGACATTTTTTGTTGAAACGGCATCCTTTTCCTTCTTTTAGGTTTTTGCATATTTTTGGATGGAGATCTCTGCATTTGTCTCCATATCCGTCTAAATACGCACATTTACCATATATTTCATAATTATGGCATATCTTTGGATGCTTGTAGTAGCATCTTTCGCCAAATCTGCAATTCCCTCTTTTCAGCAAATTGCAGACTATATCTTTCTTTTCTTTTTTTTTTCTTGTTCTTGCTCTTCCCTAAAAGTATGTAGGTCCGGGTAGAGTCTCTTGGGTCTATTATTTGTTTCCATCTGATAATTTATTTCTTCATAAGTATGTTGTTGGATGGCATCATAAGTTATATCAATGATTTCCTCTGCATCCTTACACATATCCTGTTCATTTTTCTCTTCTCTTTCTTCTTCTTCTTCTTCTTCTTCTTCTTCTTCTTCTTCTTTATCTTCAACTATTTGCAGATTTAGTCTCAACTTAATTATATTTTCTATCCAGACTAAGCATGTTGAGCAAAATACCTTTGTGTCTCTATTTTTTATTTTTTGCTGTATTTCAGCACATGTAGGGTGTGTTGGAACATGGCAGGCATCACATTATCTAATCAGTTGTTGAGGATTATTAATGGAATACCATATCTTACATGTATTATACCATTTTGGCATTCTTTTTCCCAATGCATCAATCAGCATATTCACCATATTGGACTTCTTATTGTTCTTTGATGGAATGTGTTGATTGACGTAAACTTTGTTTATAAGTCTCTTTATCACTTGGATCTCCTTTGGAATTTCTTCTATTATTGTGCTTATGTTTTCCGCAGATTTGCTCCAGTTTATTGGATCATATTGTTTCAATATGTCTGCGAATATTTTTCCGTCACACTGGTTGGAGTTACTAGTGACCTCTAGTAAAATGCTAGAATGTGGCAATCAATCAGAGATGCTAAGACATTTCTTATTAACTGGAAATGTAAATTGAATAAAAAGCAGTAAAATATAATCATGAAAAATTGTATTATCTAGCCAGAAGATCTGCTAAACAGTTAGTTAGTGTTATATTTTGATAGCTGAACTCAGAGGTAGACATTCTACATTAATCAAAGTTTACATTTTACGAAATCTACTTTGAATGCTGTCTATCGAAAATACTGAAATCCGGATGTATTGAAACGTGTGATACCCTTGTGGAAACTAAATTTGTCGTGTTTAAAGATGACAATGGAAAAATCTAAATCTGAAATGGAAAATTTTATCAAAAATTAAACTGAAACTGGACGTTGACATAGGCCACAGTGTGATAGGAAAACCTGTAAAAGAGTAAAACAGTCAATTGGTAAAGAAAATTTAATCACAGTGATAGTGAGGATAATAAGCTTTTTTTTTATTTAAAGCCAATACCTACAATTAGAAGAAAAGGGAAGTCTGGTTACCTTAATAGTGAGGTTATGAAGCCTTTGTAAATCAATTTTGTAAATTATACAGAAAGAAAAAAGTTGTGAATTTAGAGGAAAGTGACGGTGACATAGAAAACACTTTATGAAAAATAAGTGCAAGAGGGCTGCATATCAAAAGGTCAATTCTAATTACTGCTGTACATTATAGTGTGTAAAACACAGGTAAAAAACTATGGTGTAGCCTACTGTACTTACACAGATATTATTCGGTGCCGGAAATTGTAATGTTTGAGTGAAAATAAACAAAATTGTGAAGTATTATTTCATTTGAGATTATATGGTATCTTAATACCAATGGAATGAGTCTTTCTGTAATGAAAGCTAGGTATCATATTATAATACATGTTATAACTATTCAAGTTCAGTGATGCTGTCTTCATATGGAATATGTATATTTAGATGTAAGTTGTCAAGATTTGATTGTGGATAAGATTTCAGGTGTTAACTTTATTGAAGAGCCCTGGTGATATTAATTAGTTTAGGTGGTGGTTGCCTCTATAATTTTGACTGCGGGAAATATGTTTTTATTATAATAAAAATGAGTATATGGTAGCATAACATTATTACTAAAATAAATAAGTTAGGGCTTAAAAATACTGCCAGCGTAGATAAGTTTAGAGTATTACAGCTGATCTATAAAAGAGTATTTAAGTACGTTTGAATAAACTAGACAGTGAATAAAGTAAAGAAGCAGTATGTCTGATTGTGGTCTATATTAACCCCAAGACCCTACATATTTGGCGCCCAGCATGGGGCATAGCTTATTAAGGCATTATTCTTAAGGGTATTACTGCTAGTGGCTGTTGAGTTATTTGGAACAAAAATGATAGTGAATGAGCTGAGATTTATTTGGAAATGTGAAGGGAATAGATCAGTATGGAAGAAGAATTGAACATTCTGAGAGAAGAAATGCGAAGGAAAGAATGTGAGAATGAAAATTTGAGGAAAGAACTGTGTGCTAATAAACGGATTTTGAGCGAAGCGAAAAATCTATTTTTGGGTGAGATAGCCATGGCGTCCTGATGGAAGGTTCCTGTTTGGTAGCTTCCTTGGGTATAAGACTACTAAGATATTCCCAGAGAATTTAACCACAGGTTATCACAGAATTCTAACTTCTGGAGCGAGTATCTCAAAGGTTTCCCTTTAAGACATCGTAATACAACAGGGGACACGCATGTCTGAACGTGCCACATAGCTATCTCCACCCCGAACAGAGTTAATGCTTCGGTGTGTAAGGACTGAGAATAGCTGGGAGCCGTTCCACAGCTAATCTCACTCGTGGCTACTACTGATACTCGAGACGTAAACAAACGGACGCCATTGCTCTAATGACGTCACGCGCGTCTTTATCCTGGCGCCAGTTGCTGCCCATCACCATGATACAATTGTGTAGGGTGGGAACAAACTGAACGAAGTAGTAGGGAGGGTCCATCAGGACGCCATGGCTATCTCACCCAAAAATAGATTTTTCGCTTCGCTCAAAATCCGTTTTTTGGGCTCAAGCCATGGCGTCCTGATGGAAGAGTACCAGAGAATCAATGTATCGTGGTAGATTTTCCCCCAGAGTTAAGTGCCTAGGCATTGACAAAACAGCAAAGTAATCTTAGGTAAGAACCATAGGAACGAAGTATCCTGCCCCCCATTGGTAGGAAGTTCCCATGGGCTATGCCGACGTCAAAGTGGTATTGAAGGGCTATTCATCTTGACAGAAGAACTTTTAAGAACTTAGAGATGAAGCAGAATGTTTGATATTTGTATAGGAACATTCTGAAGTAGGCCAGTGGTGGTTGGGCACTGTGTGTAGAGTTCATCTCCTGATTATCAGAAGTAAGTATTCGTGTAGGAACCTTACTGAGACAAGGTGAATATAATTTAGGATTAGACATCTTAAATTCTTCATGACCATAGGAAAGGAGGAATAAATAAAACTATGACAGTATGTATTTCATAGTAAGTAGGAGCTGAAAGAGACGCATAAGTAATAAAATAGAAATTTTATTTCACAATGCAGAAATTAAATAATTTACAGCAAAAGTAAAGTTCATTTACAGTAATAATAATGTACATAGAAATAAAGGCTTGCTCTTGAATCTGAAAAGGAATTTCAGGATTAGTAGGTACTCGTTCTCGAGGAACGCAAGTCTTTAAACAACACATCATGCTCAAGGCATGCGGCACTTGTGTGACACTATGACATTTCACCTGGGATAAGAACAGTTATAAAAGCACTAAGTGTTTTTAGACATCACTATGAATCACTCGAGGGTCAACATAGGCACCCGAAGAGTTAGAGTCCCAAGTAACTCACTGTTCTACGCAGAGTTAGGTGCAGGTTTCATAACACTACCTGCGGCTACCACAAAATGTTTGATTTCGTGCACTTGTTTCGCATAATGTTTAAAGAAAACTCGCGAGGACTTCCAGCCCGTAAAGTTTTTAAGGCTCTCAAAGTCCATGCTCTGAAAGAAGTTCAGAGAAGATGCCACTTTTCTAGGATCATGACCAGCGGGTGTACTGTTCGGATCCGCTCTGCGAATGAAGTAGGTGATTTTCGCTCTTAATTGTTTCAGTGACAGGTCGCTGCCCGATGTTTCTCCTTTGAAGAGTTGGCCTCCACCAAAGTTCGAAGTTCTGCGAAGATAGACCTTGAGACTCTCTACTGGACATAGAGAGACATCCTCCTTCAGGGGGCATATTCTCCAAGGGCCCCATCTTTTGGTGGGTAATTCATTTTTGGCGAGAAACGTCGGATCAGGGGAGAGGGTCACTTCTCCTGAATCAGCAAACAGGATGTGTCCCTCTTCTCTTGATAATGCCACTATTTCGCTGACTCGAGCTCCCGAGGCGAGAGCAAATAAAAATATAACTTTCTGAGTCAGATCCTTGAGGGGGCATGAATCATTGTCCAAGTTGGAGGCGAAATGGAGCACCTTGTCTAGTGACCAGGAGATCGGTTTCGGAGGGGGTGCTGGGCGTAGGCGAGCACATGCTTTCGGCAGTTTGTTAAAGATGTCGTTGGACAGATCAATTTGGAAAGCATATAGAATTGGTCTAGTCAAAGCCGATTTGCAGGTTGAAATCGTATTGGCTGCTAATCCTTGTCCATGAAGGTGAATGAAGAAGGACATACAGAAATCAATGGTGATTTCTTTAGGATTTTTTGCTTTAACAAAGGAGACCCATTTCCTCCAGGATGATTCATATTGCCGTCTCGTGGATTCGGTCTTGTATTCCTCTAGGAAGTCTAGACTTTTCTTCGAGATCCCAAACCTCTTCTTTGCGGCAAGGGAGAGAAAATCATGAGATGAAGGTCCTTGATTTTCGATGATGAAGCGAAGACAGTCGACTTCTGTACTTGTTGAGAGAGAACTGGGCCCGGGAGAGGGATCAGCTTGGGCTGCAGCTCCAGGACCAGGGGGTACCAGTTGCTCCGGGGCCACTTGGGAGCCACTAGGGCCGCTGTCCCTTTGAAGGTTCTCAGTTTGGAGAGGACTTTCAACAGAAGGTTGGTGGGAGGGAACAGGTATATCTTCGACCATCTGTTCCAGTCCAGTGACATGGCGTCCACCGCTTCTGCTTTGGGGTCCTCGTACGGGGCTACGTACAGAGGAAGTTGATTGTTGTCGCTCGTTGCAAAGAGATCTATCTGAAGTTCTGGGACTTGATGAGAGATGAAGGAGAATGATCTTGCGTCTAGAGACCATTCCGACTCTATCGGGTTTGTCCGAGATAGAGCATCCGCTGTCACGTTGCGGAATCCTTGTAGGTGAACTGCAGACAGGTGCCACTTCTTCTTCTCCGCCAGACGGAAGATTGGGAGAAGCACCTGATTTATCTGGGGCGATCTTGAGCCTTGGCGATTGAGACAACGAACTACCACCGAGTTGTCTAGGGTTAGACGGATGTGGATCGAGGGCGGCGGGGATAGCTTCTTCAGAGTAAGAAGGACCGCCATGGCCTCCAAGATGTTTATGTGGAACGTCTTGAATAGTGGAGACCAGGTCCCTTGAGCTTGTTTCAGGTGGGAGTGACCTCCCCAGCCCTCCAGTGAGGCATCCGTGTGGATGTTGAGTGATGGAGGAGGGTGTTGGAGAGGAATGGACCTTTTCAGGGCCATTGCTTCCGACCACGGCTTTAGGAGGCGTCGAAGTCTGTTTGGAAGCCGTCTCTTGAGGTCTCTTCGAGCGATGGATGCCGATCGTCTCCAGACTCCCGCGGCATCCTTTAGCTGTGCACGAAGCACTGGGTTTGTCACTGAGGCGAATTGTAGAGAGCCTAGAACTCGTTCCTGCTGTCGTCTTGAAATGCGTTTGGATTTCAGTAGTCGCTTGACAGACCCTGCTATTTCCTTCCTTTTCTTCTGGGGGATGGAAAGGCGGTGTGACTGAAGATTCCAGTGGATTCCCAGCCACTGAAACTTCTGAGCCGGAGAGAGGCGAGATTTCTTCTCGTTGATCTTGAATCCCAGGTGTTCTAGGTACTGGGTAACTTCGTCGCAAGACTTTGTACACTCTTCGGGCGATGGAGCCCAGACTAGCCAGTCGTCGAGGTAGGCCATCACCTGGACGTTTCTTAGGCGGAGCTGTTGTACTATGGCATCCGCCAGCTTTGTGAAGATCCGAGGGGCCACATTGAGGCCGAATGGCATGGCCCGGAAGGCGTAGCTTTTTCTTTGGAGTCGAAATCCTAGGTAGGAGGAAGCGTGATGGTTCATTGGAATGTGCCAATAGGCATCCGCCAGGTCTATAGAGACCGTGTAGGAACCTTGAGGCAGAAGGGTCCTTATTTGTTGAAGCGTCAGCATCTTGAATTTGTTGTTCTCTATGAACTTGTTGAGGGGGGATAAGTCCAGAATGACTCTGAGCTTGTCTGAGTCCTTCTTGGGAACGCAAAACAGTCTCCCTTGGAACCTGGTGGACTTTACCTTCCTTATCACCTTCTTGTTCAAGAGGTCTAGAACATATTCTTCCAGAATGGGGGTCGATTGTTGAAAGAACCGCTGGAAGATTGGGGGTGGTTGCACCCAACTCCAGCCTAGACCGTTCTTGATGATGCTGTGT
The DNA here is from genome assembly GCF_036898095.1 of Palaemon carinicauda. Lineage (NCBI taxonomy): Eukaryota > Metazoa > Arthropoda > Malacostraca > Decapoda > Palaemonidae > Palaemon > Palaemon carinicauda. The sequence goes on along the minus strand of NC_090764.1, from coordinate 59,481,531 downwards.
GCCCAAGGATCGAAGGTCCAACGATCCTGGAATTGGCGGAGTCTTCCTCCCACCGGAAGCACTTCATTGCTTCTGGTGTCCCGAGGACTTGTTGCCTCGGCCGCTAGCTCCCTTTCCTCCTCTACCTCTGGAGGGACGACGAGAGGCGTCTCTGCTTGCACCCCTGGACGAGCCTCTACCTCTGGCATGAAAGGTAGTGGATGGCTGCTCAAAGGCAGGGGTGAAGACCGGTGACTGTGACAACACCGGTTGGGGGACCAATTGAAAGGTCTGTTGTGGTTGGGCAACCACTTGGGAGGTAGCGGGTCCCGGAAACTGACGTCGTTGTTGACGTTGCTGGGGTTTTGGCTTCTGAGGTTTCCTCTTAGGCTGAGGTCCATCGTCCTGAGAGGTTTTCCTTTTTCTGGACATGCCCCACTTGTGGAGAAGGTTCCTATTCTCCGTGGCGGCTCTGTCAGTTATTTCCTTGACAAGGTCAGAAGGAAACAGGTGCTTTCCCCAGATGTTGGAGGAAATCAGCCTCCGGGGTTCGTGTTTCACGGTGGCACCGACAAACACGAATTCACGACAGGCTCTACGAGCCTTTATGAAATGGTACAAGTCCTTCATTACTGTGAGTAAGTGGGATTTGGCTAGTACCATGTAGTGATCAGGTACTCTTGTGTCACAGGCCATAACTTCAAGTTGGACTTGATGAGAAAGAGATGCCGCAAGCCTCTCCTTCGTGTCTTGTTCCCGGCGAAGGAGGTGATCATTGAGCTTAGGGAGGTCTTCATTAAACTGACGTCCGGCGACGTCAGGATCGAGCCTACCCACGACGAAAGTATGTTGAACATCTTTCCATTGTCTAGTGTCAGGGGGTGTCACGATGGAGAAGGGTCTGCACTCCTCCAGTGCAGGGCAGGGTTTTCCTTCTTCCGCCGCTTTAAGGCATGCAGCCAAGGCCTTTTCCAAAAAAGGAAGAATCGCAGTGTCAGGTGCGACATATGTAGGATGCTTCTTGCTCAAGGCAGGAAGCTTAGAGCAGGTAAAGCCCCTGCTCTTAAATGCGGAGGCTAGCATAGCCTGGGCCTTTGCGAGATCGAACACTATCTCTTCTTTAGGTTCGGTCTCCTCCTTCGAGGCAGGTTCGGAACGAAGCCGGACGTAACAGTCCGGGTAGGCCTCGAAGCTTGGGAAGAACTCCACATCTTCCAACGGGACCGTGCCGATTTTGTCACTAACAAAGATCCTGCCGGTCGCAATAACCATATGCTCTGCATACCTCCACGGGTTGGCATGAGAGCAAGCTGGGAGATCCTTGACCGAGATCTTCTTCGGGTCTCTGGATCCAATCATAGACCTGATGGACTCCTGGTTCTCCTTCAGTCTGTCGTCCATGACAGCTCTAATCAGTCGGATCAGTTCTTGGGTAGAAGAGGAAGGATCCGGGGTCGAGGAGGTAGACGGAATGGACATTTCCGTCGGTGTAGGAGTAGGCGGAGGGATGGACGAGGGAGTAGCTCCAAGCTCCGACTCGGTGTATTCCACCTTGTCTTCGTCCTCTTCGGCTCCTTGAGCCATAAGCGTCTTCTCCGTGTCTTCCGAGACGTCTGAGATCTGTTCATCATCCTCGGAATCTAAACGACACTCGTGCATGGACTGAGCCATGACCACATCAGGTTCCACCGTAATTTGGACAGTGGGGATTGCTTCTTTTGGAACCACTGAGTCAGGGGAGGCCTTAGGGAACAACAGGGACCTCAGTTCTTCGGTGGCCAGGTACGGTCCAGTAGCATTTCTCTGAAAACCACGCACCCACTTGCGCAGCTTTTCACGAGCAATGTCTCTAACCTCCGCTGAGGGAGGGTTATGGAAGGCCTCAACTAGGTAGGCCTGGCAGACCGTACATTCCAGTGGATTCCAGAACTTCAAATCCCCTTTCTTGTCTGCGCAAGGGGCGTGAGTCCTGCACGCCGTATGTCCGTAAAACTGCGAGCGTTTCACAGCACAGTAGGCGAAGTCACACTTCATCTGCTCCTCCTGTGGAAGAAAGAGAAAATGAGTATGGGGGAGTCATAGGAATGGCTCTTAAACTAAGTTAATATTAATCATTAATTTTAACTTAAAGAAGGTGTGATGCATAGAGAATGAAACAGTAAAGGAGAACACGCTCCATGCATCTCGCCCGGCTGGTTACCATAGGCTTGGTCCTGGGATAATCCAAATGACCGAGATCATTGGATATAGTTTCCTAGGATTCCCATTATATTGGAACTCCATGGAAAGCCAAGGACAAGGTTGGGATCGAATTCATTCGGTTCCCAGTTAAGAGCCAGAAGGCCTCATTAAGGGTAACTGCTTCTGGCAACCAGCCGCGCTAAGATGCACATAGCATGCTGGAATTAGAAGAATGCAAAGAGACAGCATGATCACTAATAGAGCAGTACTAGGTACTGATCTTAAAAGCAAAGCAGCTTATCTATTTGCAATGTAGGGCTATCTTAGTCTTATGATAGCTACAGAGAGGGGGTGCAAGTATTCTTGACGCCTCCGGGGCATCCGGCAAGCCGCCGGCATGCCGGAGCTCGCTCCAGCATAGATTCTGGCACTAGAACAGACAATTTTCAAAGTCAGTTAGATACCAGGATGGCGGCCGCCTGCACAACGGCGGCACGCCGGCAGGGAGCGGCGGCTCCGGCAGCCGGAGGATGCCAGGTTGGTGACTGGGGTAAGGATGGTACAGGTAGTATCGGGTTGCCGGCAGTATATGCCGGCACTCCGGAGATCGACCGGCAAGCGGACGATTAGATAGGAGTAGGAGAGCCGCCGGTAGTAGCCGGTGGCAGCCGGCAGTCCCTCGGTACACGGGGGGCTGGCGGCAAGGGTAGGGAAGTCACCAAGAGGGAGGCAGGTATTGCCGACAGTAGAGGCGGCAAGAGACCGGCACCCGGATAGATAGAGAGACAGGGGGAGGGGGGAAAGGATGCAGGAAGTACCGTCAGGGTTCCAGACATCCCTCCCCCTCCCTGAGGGGGTGTACCCATGATAGAGACAAGCTCTAGCATCCATAAGCAGGGGTCACTATGGACCGGGAGCAGGTAGCCCAAGGGAGGACTAGGGAACACCCAAGAGGGGGGGGGGGGAGACTCCCCTATGCAGAGCTACACTAGTAACTAACCTTATAGGACACTATGAAGGTATATGTACCAGAGCGGACAGCACAGGGAAGCTCGGGTAGCCCTACTCATCCACCCTAAGGAGGATTTGTAGGACAGGGGACAGATGAGTATAAACTAACCTAAGCATAGGCTAGGCTATACAAGAGATAGGTGGGGAGGGAGAAGAGAGAGGTCTTCCCAGGAAGGGTTTCTGTACCAGAGCGGCCACTAAGGGAAGGGAGGACACTCCCTAACCTAAGATTAGGCTGATCGGCTAAAACGGTGCAAGAGTACAGTTTCAGCATGGAACAGAGAAACCTTCCTAACCCGACCTAGAGCAGGGCTAAAAGTCCTGAACTAGGCAAGGAAGAAGACGTATCGCTATCGCAGGAAAGTCATAGACTATCCTAGCCATAGAGGTAGGCTAGCCTAACCTCACTCTCAGACGCAATCCTAAAGGGGGTTCATTCCTTTAGGGAGGACTGAGAGGCGATATAAATACTCTATTAGACAATTAATCCCTTTACTCAGAAAAGGGATCAAGGCTAAATAGAGGGAGTGCCAAGGCAGGGGATGAAGGAAGCATATAGGGGTCCTAAGGTTAGGTTAGGCTAGAAAGAATCACTGACTAGCCTATCCCCTATATGGTCCCTGAAGGCGAAAACATTTGCATCACTAGTCAAAAGTATTGTAAAATAATAATGCCACTATCTTCATAACTTAGTCTAGGATCACTAATAAATCATGCATGAACACTTGTATGTAGGCTCCTGGCCTGGGGGCTATAGTAGCCGACTGGTATGAGGTCAATCGATGACCGATAAAAAGCGTCTAAACACGATATAAAAGTTCCTAGCTATGAAGACTAAATAAACTAATGTATTCGATTAGTATATAATGCCGGAAGCGTTGTTGTGGCTAACTAAATAAGACATGCAAAACAACAACGACGCCATAAAATGGCGGGTCCGGTAGAGGCACAGCTCTGCCACAAAACATCAATTATTTCGCGAAATAATATTTACTTTACGGCCAGAGCTTAATTAAACAATACTGGAACCTTGTACTCAACTTTCCAGAAGAAGGCGAGGCTGAAGGTAACGACATAGCGAAGATGCAAAGCGATAAAGTTAACACAAGGGAAAATCCGTCTAAGTAGGGCAGCTACTAAACAAAGGATAAAGACGCGCGTGACGTCATTAGAGCAATGGCGTCCGTTTGTTTACGTCTCGAGTATCAGTAGTAGCCACGAGTGAGATTAGCTGTGGAACGGCTCCCAGCTATTCTCAGTCCTTACACACCGAAGCATTAACTCTGTTCGGGGTGGAGATAGCTATGTGGCACGTTCAGACATGCGTGTCCCCTGTTGTATTACGATGTCTTAAAGGGAAACCTTTGAGATACTCGCTCCAGAAGTTAGAATTCTGTGATAACCTGTGGTTAAATTCTCTGGGAATATCTTAGTAGTCTTATACCCAAGGAAGCTACCAAACAGGAACCTTCCATCAGGACGCCATGGCTTGAGCCCAAAAAGAAGGATAGAAGATAGAATGAAAGGTCACCTGAAACTACCTAAGAAGAAAATAAAAAATGTCTGAAAGGATAAAGAAAATATGAGAAGTGGAAGGGTCACAAAAAGATAGAAAACATCTATTCTTATAGCAGCAGAGTTCAAAGAAGAAGAGTGCTTGGAAGAGTAAGGTAGTTAGATTGCCGAGTAGAAATAAGGATTTGTTGTATCCTTGGTTGTATCCATCCTCGAGCGATAGCGAACAATTGAGAGAGAGGGGGCGAGACAGGCTGATGAGTCAGAAAGTGAAGATGAGTGAAACGATGTTTACAAGAGTGCTTTGATTAGGGAAATGCCATTATAAAATAGTATAGGTTGAATGTAGTGAGAGATGTAGTTGAATTTTTCAGAGTATGAAAATTTTTGTATGAAAAAGTATAGTGAGAAGAAAAGGTTTTGGGTGCAAGAACTTGGTAGTTCTTTGAAAAGGAAGTTGGGTAGTTTCCATAGAGCCATCATAAGTGTGGGTGATCAGAAATATGAATTTGTTAAAGAGTTGATTGATCAGGTGAAAATAATAAAAGCTGTGGTATGGTATAGAAAGAAGAATGAGTTTGAAGAGTTGTGAATAGGGAAAACAAGACTATGGAGAAGTATGCAAATAGATTGAAAACTATAACAAGGAAGAAGCTGGGGATGACAATATAAATTAATATAGCCCATTAAGGAAGAAGATCCTTGCCCCTGTACCTGGCAGTATATGTGACTTTATGAATCTACAAAGGTAACAAAAAATTATACGGGCAAATGATAGATTGAAATGTAATGATGTGGAGGAGATAGTGGAAGATCATGAAAATGAAAATAATGTAAATATAAGGAATGGATTTATGGTGTATGTTGGAAAGGAAGTAGAAGAGACAAGTATCCTGACTTAAAAACCAATAGAGATGCATTAACAATTATCCTGGTGAATGTTATGGTCAAGTTTCTAGATGAATTATATGTGATGGAAAGGGCGAGAGAACGAAGCAATAGAGGAGTATATACTGAGAATGCTAGAATAAATTTACAAGTCTGAAGAAGGATACAAGAAAGAACGAAAGTCAGATTGAAAGGTGTTTTAAATGTAATAGAATGGATGAGGGGAAGAATGATTGTAGGTAGTCATTAGTGCCTGTTTTGGTTGTGGAGTGAAAGGGCTAAGTGTTTGAAAGCTAGACAGAATAAATGTTATAATTGTAATAAGCTAGGTTATATGTTAAGAGACTGGATTTTAGAATGTGTGAGTGGGATGTGTAAATTGTGGTTTGCAGTATCATTTTGCTAGGATGTGTAAGACCCCGGGGAGTAAATGTGCGAATTGTGGAAAGGCTGTCATGTAGCAAGTGTGTGTAGAATTGTACACAAAGAGGAAATGGGGAGAGTAAACAGCACTGATGGCCAGGTAAACTGTGTACGAAAAAAAATGTTTTTAATGCGAGAGAAGGGTTTGGAAGTTGTGATATAAAATGGGATAGAGAATGATGATTTTTTTTAGCATAATGATTGAGTATAAACGAATATCAATGCATACTTTAATTGATACTGGATATGGTGTGAATATTGTGTATAGAAATTCATTCGAGAGATTGCCTAAAGTGAGTGAGCAGAGGATACGTGAAGGATTTTTGTATGAAATAAGATATGCTATTAAGGTATACGATTCTAAAGATAAATAGTATCGTAGCGCATCCTGTACAAGAAATTATCGAAGTGAAGTTGAATGAGGATGCTAGGAGTCAGTTGTATGTTAAGAGTGATGGTAGTGTTAGAGTAAAAGATATTGTATGGAATGGAAATATAGGATATGGGGGATGTGAAATTACCCCTAGACAATGAAAGTTTAGTGAGTGTTAAGGTTTGGTGGTGTACAAATCTGGGTAGGAAAGGGAATAATAAGCATATATTTGTAGTGGGTGATTCTGAGGTAAGTTATAGAATAAGGAGAGTAACACGTGTTTTTGAGGGAATGATAGATATTGAAAACTCAAGAGTATGTTTACAACTATATACGGATGTGCGAAAGAAAAGGTGGAAGATTATACAAATAGGGGATAAGATAGGAGTGATGGATACTGTTGTGAATGTTGAAAACGAAAGGTATGTTTTAAGAATTTAGGCTATATAATGACTGGTGAAATTCAGCAACCAGAATGGAAATAAGAAAAATTGATTGAGAAAATACAATTGAATAACAATTTAGGTGATAGTGAGAAGCAGAAGGTGTATAGCATGTTGTGGGAAAGGAAAAGAGCTTTGAGCCAAGGAAATGAGGATTTTGGAACGTCACAGTTGCTGAGTTTATAATTGTTTTGAGTGAGGATACCCGTATGTATCAGAGACCCCGTCACTTTCCGCCGCCTATTCCAAGAGAAATTAAAGAACAATGTGAAAAGTTAGAAAGAGTGAGTGTGACTTAGCCGAGTGAGAGTTTATGGAATAGTCTAATAGTATCTGTAGCCTACAGAAGACGGATTGAAGGTCAAGAATGTGTATAGATTATAAAAAGGTAAATGAGGTCACTGTTAAATATGGGTCTTCAATGCGTATGGTATCTGAGTGGATTTATAGTATGCATGAGATCAAAGTGTTTACAAACTGGACTTAGTGCGTCGGTATTATCAAATGCCAGTAACAGAGGTGAGTAGAGACATCCCTGCCTTTTCAACAACAAAAGACACTATCAATCTAAGAACTATAGTTTTTGATTGGCTAATGCACCATCTGCCTTTCAAAGAGCCAAGAATGCTGTGTTAGGTGATTTTCCAAAAGAAAATGTTAGTGTATTTCTAGATGATAGCCTACTATGATAGCGAATGAATCAATCGAAGAGCATAATAGCTGTTAGTAAGTGCAGTGTTGAGAAAGTTGTAAGAGGTTCGAGTGAAAGTGATAGTATCAAAGTGTGGGTGGTTTGCAGAAGAGGTAGAAGTTTGGGGACATATAGTGAGTGCGTCTGGATTGAAAAGAGGCTGATAAGTTTATTATGTATGAAAGTCCCCTAAGTCTAGGACCATAAGGGACTTGAGAGGATTTTTAGGATTAATGGAATTTGGAAGGAAATTCATGAATAATTGTTCAGGGATGGCTAATCCCTTGACCAAATGGATGGGTCGTTGGAAGAGTACTATTTTGAGATAAGTGAAATAATGGAGAATGCATTTGATAGATTGATTGAGAGAGGAAGCTGTAAAAGATAGTTGGCTTATTCAGATTATAGTTCAGATGCAAGAATACTTGAAGTATATACCAATACTAGTGGATATTCAATGGGTGGATGTTTAATTGTAGCTGAGCGGAAACATTCTACAAATGAAAGGGAATCAACTGCATTAAGGTTTTGCTTGAAATCATCAAGACCATTTTGTGTATAGTGTAAAATTCGAGGGGAAAACAGATCTGCAGCGGTTGGTATAAGTTTTGAGTTTAAAATTTCTGCTAATATAGATAAGTTTAAGGTATTACAGATGACCTACGAAATAATATTTAGGTCAGGTTGAAGTAATATTCAAGGTAAACTGTGAATGTATGTGATTGTGTATATGTGTAGATAGCAAATAAAGCGAAGTAGAAGTGTGTTTGAATTTGGTCCATAGCAACCTCGGAGTCCCCACCAAAGAATTAAATTCCGTTAATATCTATGCTGATAATTAATGACTGCAACAGGACTACGATGGTTTCTAAAGTCCAAATAGAGATGTTATAAATAAACTCTAATAATGAGGTAAAATGCTAATATTACACAACAAGGTAATACTCAGAATAGGAAAACTATCATTCGGTTCTATGCGAAAATATGATAACATTCATTTTTTAATCTGAGGAGGTCGTGTGGAAGTGTATTTAAATCTCCTTCGGGATGCAACAGCTGATACTGCCGTAAAATGTAGTCCACATACATATGAAGCATCAACACTAGCATTTGTGAAGGAGTTACCATTATTATACTGAGATATTCATGGGGATTAAGAACGGCAATTATTTGAGTGGGTAATTTTTTTCTTCTTTTTTGAAGAGGCACAAAATCTAGTACCAGGAAATTGGTTTTTAATTTCAAAAATGGAAGGAAGAGGTACAATCGGGCAAGAAGTTTGTTATTTAAACATATTTTTTAAGTTATATTTTTCAGTGTGAATGTCTGCTTAACGTGAATAGGACATAAATCTGGCTTGGGAAGCATTACTGAAAGTAAGAGACGGTTTCTTTAAATAATTGGTTCCACTCATTAAAGACACAATTCCATATTAGACATTTCTCCGAAGAAAAAAATGGTATTTATTTTTTTTAAGATTTTCTCTGTTTTCCGTTTTCATCCTAATTACTGTACTCTTCTTTATATGAACAACTAAGACTGCCATACTATTTACCTCGCAAATTAAATCCCTAGCTTTGTTTGGAACATATATTACATTTAGAACCGATAAAGTCATTGAACAATATAGAATGATGGAGTTTTCGTGCCACGTAGATTTGCTAATCATATCACATTTCATTATTACAAATGCTTTTGAGCAAAAAAAACGTAGCAACCAAATTACAATGTAAACCAATTTAAATTTCCACGTTCAATAGCTAGGATTTTTCCCCTAGATACTGAACAGAACAAAAACTGACCGTTAAAATAGCCATATCTGAGAATTCTGAGAATTGATCTTACTCTCTAGAAAATATGTAAAGTGATTTTCTGGGAAGCATCTGTTAAACAACATAGACTGGTAGTAATGGATTTTAAAATGAGTAGTAAAAACCCCAGAAGTAAAAGAGGAGATCTTAAATTGAGGTTTGGGGCCTTAAAGGAGAAGTGAATATTGTGAGAGAGAGAAACAACTGGAAAGGTTGAACTCAGAGATTGGACAGGGTAACAGAGTGGAAAATATGTGGACAGATATAAAAGAATTATGTGTAGAGGAACTACTAGGAAGATCAAGCGGATATTGTGTCGAAAGGAGAAAAGTCATGGTATAGAGAGTTGTAATAGTCAGTTAAAAGAAAATCAAAGGTATTCAAGGACTGGAATGTAAAGCAAGGTGCAGATGAACGGTACAGAAAAGAGGAAAGAGAGTCAAGAGGAAGTTGGCATAATTTATTTTTTCTAATATAAGCTAAGCTATAAGCCTGGTTGAAAAAGCAGCATGCTGTAAGCCCAAGGGCTTCAACAGAACAAAATAGCCCATTAAGGAAAGGAAATAAGGAAATAAATAAACAAACTAAGATAGAAGTGATAAACATTCAAAATGGAATATTATAAAAAAATAACATTAAATTTGATCTTTCATATATAAACTATAAAACCTTCATAAAAACAAGAGGAAGAGAAATAATATAGAACAGCGTGCCCAAGTGTAGCCTACCCTCAATCAAGAGAACTCTTATTCAAGACAGTGTCCTTCTCCTAAAAGAGCTGCTTGCCATAGCTAAAGAGTCTCTTCTACACTTCTTAAGAGGCAAGTAGCCACTGAACAATTACATTGCAGTAGTTGACCCCTTAAGCAAAGAAGAGTTGTTTGGTAATCTCAATGTTGTCAGTTGTATGAGGACAGAGGAGAATGTGTAAAGAATGGGCAAGTCTAATCGGTATATGTGTAGTGTGAGGACAGCAAGACGAATGTAGAGAGACTGACGGTTTATTAAACTTGCAACGGTCACTAAGTTACAGAGTTACCGTCAAAATCATTGTGCTTTATACACGAGACAAGTCATCAAACAATAAGGCGGTAGCCTAAGGAAATATACAATTATATACATTAAAACAAAGCTCTCAAAGAGTACAACATCATGAGACAAAAAGCCATTGCATGGCACAAATAATAAAATTACAATTTGCAGAAGTGTGTCCAGGGGAAGGAAACACAATGGGGAAAACGATGTCATTACAAGTACCTCCCCCTTCCCCCAGACAGCGGATATCGGAGATGGTTGATGCGATTAATGCCTGTATCGTAGAGGGCGATGTAGTTCCCCTCTGGTGCTTGAACGGAGGGGAAGGTTGCTCTGGTTCGGAAGAATCATTTTCTTCTGTCGTTGTGTGGTTTCCTCCTGCTTGGTGGATGATTTGTTCTGAGGGGGAATCCTAGGTCTGCCAGGACCCGCGGTGATCTTCTCGTTGCTTTCAAGGAACGCTGGTTTTAATCGGTCGATCATCACCCAATCTTCTTGTCCGTGGACATTCAAGAGAAAAGATTTGGCTGTCCTTCTGATGACCTTGTAAGGGCCGCGATAAGGTCTAGTCAGGGGCTGGCGGTGAGCATCGACCCGGATGAAGACGTAGTCGCAGTCTTCTAGGTTCTTGGGCATGAAGTGTCTGGTCCTGTCCTCGTATGTTTTCAGGCATGGCCTGAATTTCCCAGCGATCTCTCTCAGATGATTCAACTTTGTGTCGCCGGTAGTTGCAGGGAAGAACTCACCAGGGACTGTAAGCACCTTGCCGTAGACCCTCTCCGCAGGGGAAGGTTCGCTGTCTGCCCGGGGAGCAGTGCGAAGACCAAGGAGGGCCCATGGGAGTTGCGCTCTCCAATGTTCGTCCGTACTTCTCGCCGTCAGGGCTGCCTTGAGAGTGCGATGAGTTCTCTCGACCATGCCGTACGCGGCAGGGTTGTATGCCGTGGTGCTGTGGAGTGTCGTTCCCATCAGGTTTGGCAGAGATAGTCAGATCTCTGACGAGAAGGCAGAATCCCGGTCCGGTGTGATATCGTCGGGAACACCGAAGCGGCTGATTCAACTCGACAGGAGAGCTTTGGCGCAGGCATGGGTGGTGGCTTCGGACATCAGAGTCGCTTATAACCATCTAGTGGAGCGGTCAACGATCATCAGGAGGTATCTTGCAGAACCTGAAAGCGGCAGAAGTCCCAAGACGTCCACGTGGATGTGTCCGAATCGTCTCTTGTGTTGGGGAAAATCGCCAACTCCCGACTCAGTATGGCAGTTGACCTTAATCATCTGGCAGTTAATGCAAGTTATCGCCCACTCACGGGTATCTTTCTTGATCCCTGGCCAGATGAATTTCTCGGATAGTAGACGGGTCGTAGTGCGACCCGAAGGGAATCCATGGGTACTAGGGTCGCAGAGGATGGTTTCCCCGCCTGGGCCGAGGGGAATGTCCTTCATCTGTAGCGTTGGTGTTGTCGTACGATAATCCTGGGCTTCTGGGTTGCTCTGCTGTTCTACGGAGAGGTTGGCGTAGTAAATCCCCAGGTAGACTGCGTTGATCTTGATCCTGGAGACGGCGTCAGCAATGGGATTCTTCTTACCAGGTACATAGCTTATAGTGTAGCCGAATTCTGCTATGGCTGCCAGGTGTCATTGTTGGCGAGAGCACCATGCATCTGAAGACTTCGTGAAAGTATGGATCAGGAGCTGGTGGTCCATCGCGATGGTGAAAGGGGTACCTTCAAGCATGTATTTGAAGTGGCGGATGGCACGGTAGAGGGCAAGGAGCTCCCTGTCGAACGTGCTGTACCTGGTTTCAGCAGGTTTTAGTTTCTTGCTGAAGAAGGCCAAGAGCTGTGGGGAACCGTTGTCGATCTGTTCGAGAACCGCACCGTAGGCGACGTTGCTGACGTCGGTAGTCAACTTCAGGGGGCCGCTGTCGTCGTGATACACAAGGGTGGTGGCTTCGGCGAGGGTGGCCTTCATCCTGTCAAAGGCGCGTTGCTGCAGGGGACCCCAAAGGAGCTTCTTGGCTTTTCCCTTCAGGACATCGTTGAGGGGAGTTAGGATGTGGGCGATGTTGGGGATGAAGCAACAGTAGTAGTTTCCATCCACAAAAACTCCTGAAGGTGCCGGATGGTCGTTGGGGCTGTGAAGGTATTCACGGCGTCTACCTTGGTCGATGTGGGCTTCACGCCTGCTGCGGATATTTCGCGTCATCGTCCACTGGAATCTCGGGCAGCATGAGAAGTCCAATCAGTTCATCCTATGCTTCTACGGGGGAGGTGTCGCCCATGGGTCTATTGCTGAGATCAAGGACCTTCTGTGCCCTTGCTTAAATGGAAAGTGAGTATATATTAATTAGTTTGGTTTGCAGGTCTTCGTTGGATACCGGACCGAAGTGAACGTCGAGCCATGGGGAGATCTTGTCAAACACCTCTTCAGGGATGGAGGTCAGGACGATGTCAACTTTGGCGCAGAGGTTTTTAGCTTGGCCACCCTGAAGAGTATGTCCGCCCTCAGGAACCATGAGGCAGTGTTATGCTGTGAGAACGGGGCCAGCTTGACTTTGGGCGCAGCTAAATGGTTGCTGGGCACGATGGGCTGGGTGGTTTCGTCATGGTTCGTTGATGCATTGGGCCAAGGGCTTGAGCTGGTTATGTTAGATATACTCATCGTTGCTGCCTCACGAAAAAAAAAAAAAAAAAAAAAAAAAGAAGCGTCGGATAAAGCCAAAAAACGTTGTTAAACGTTAATGGCAAATGGATATATACGAAGGTAATGCAGCCGTATTTAGTCCGTTAATGGCCAGCCAAAACTGCTATGTGTTACCAACATCTCGGGGGTCACCAGTTGTGAGGCCAGCAAGACGAATGGAGAAGGACTGACGGTTTATTAAACTTGCAACGGTCACTAAGTTACAGAGTGCGGACGGATAAGTAGCCCCGGAAGGGAAACTGCTCCAACTGTCAAAATCATTGTGTTTTTTACATGAGACAAATCATCAAACAATAAGGCGGTAGCCTAAGGAAATATACAATTATATACCTTAAAACAAAGCTCTCAAAGAGCGCAACATCATGAGACAAAAAGCCACTGTGTGGCACAAATAATAAAATTACAATTTGCAGAAGTGTGTCCAGGCGAGGGAAACACAACGGGGAAAACGATATCCTTACAGTAGGCAAAGGAAAAATTAGCCGTAACCAGATAAAAGGATCCAATGTAGTACTGCCTGGTCAGTCAAAGGACCCAATAACTCTCTAGCAGTAGTAGCTCAGCAGGTGGCTGGTGCCCTTGCCAACCTACATATAACTTTTGGAAGAGTGGTAGAGCAATTGAATTGAAGCCTAGGAACAAGGGAAAGAGAAAATTATATCTATAATTGGGAAATATATTGCATCGGGATGAAGACATTAAGAGGAGATGGAGAGAGTATTTTGAACAACTATTGAATACTGGAAATGAGAGAGAGGACCTGGGAGAAGCAAAGAGGTGGAGGGGCCAGTGATGGAGAGATGGAATAGAGAAGTGAAGCGGGCATTGAGAAAAACTAAGAATGGTAAAGCACCATTGAAATGGTCAATATACTACCTACATGAGGGGAAGAATGGATGCTGGATTTATTAAGAACAGTATGGGAAAAGGAAATAATGCCTAAAGGCTAGAATGAGATTGTAATGGTATTTATATTTTTGCAGAAAAGGGATGTCATGGAATGTGGTAACCACAGGGGAATTGAACTAATAGAGCATTGTATGAAATTTTTTGAGAGGGTACTAGATGAGAGCTTGAGAGAAATTGTACAGATTTTGAAACAGCAGTATGGATTCATGAGGGGGAAAGGGACTGTGGATGCCATTTTTATAGCAAGTCAGCCACAAGAAAAGAGGCTAGAGGAGAACCAGAAGCTTATGATAGAAATCATGTTTCGGGGCTTGAGGAAGAGGAGAGTTCCAGAGAGGTTTGTTAGAATGGTTCAGATTATGTACAAAAGAACAAGGATCAAAGTAATAACAGTAGTTGGAGAAACAGTAACCTTTGAAGTTAGTGTTGGATTACATCAGTGATCAGCATTACGCCCGTTTCTATTTGTGCTGGACATGGAAGTGTTAAGTAAAGAGATTAGAAATGAAGAGCTGTGGGAATTGCAATAAGCAATTTATTAGGAGATTAATGCTGAAAATAAGGAAGACTTACAGAGAAGGTTTCATAGAGTAGCAACAGTCTTTGGAGGAAGTGGCCTGAGGGTAAATGTGGATAAAACTTAGGTTATGATGAACAGTAAGGAAGGTATGGAAAGGATAGTCATACATGAAATTAGAGGCTCGGTTATGAAACAGGTGAAACATTGTACAAACATGGGATTTACTATAAGTCAAGAGGAAGGATGTGAGGCTTGAGTTGGGATAATAACAGCCCTGGGGAAGCGGAGGGAGGTAGTGAGAATGGTATGTGATAAGAGAATGCTAATCAAGCTAAAAATCAAGATTTATATCACAGTTATAAGACCAGTGTTTAGGTATGGATCAGAAACGTGGGCTTTAAGATGAAAAGAGGAAGCAAAGCTTTAGAGAACAGAGATAGGAATACTGATGTGGATTATGAGAATACCACTGCTTGAAAGACTGGAAAATGAGGAAATAAGAAGAATGATAGGCATTAGTAAAGACTACAGATGTGTTAAGAGAGTCACGACTGAGATGGTATTGGCACGTTTTGTGGATGGATAGTAGGGAGGGAGTGAGGAGGGTTTGGGAGGAACCTGTTGGGCTGAGGGATGAAGATCGAGAAGGAGGCAGATAATTAAATGGTGGGATAAGGTGAAGGATGATCTTCAGAGAAGAAGTTGGATGAAAGAGGATGTCTTTGATAGAAGGCATTGCAGAGGGAGGATCAGGCAACCAACCCCTTAATGTATGGATAACAGTGGTAAAGCAGAAGAGATTGGACATCTATGTATGCTTATATGGAGGGCTGCATTTTTTTTATTTTTAATTGAAAGAGTTTCATACCCTCTCAATAATTGTAAGTTTGCCTTCTTGGAGGATTGTATGATAAGGTAAGTACCATGGTACTGATTGTTGTTTCAATGCAGAAGATAGGGCTACTTAATGTAATGATGGTGCTGGGTGGCAGCCCCGATAAGATCCTTGAGCATAGTCTGATGGAAGGATTGCCGATGATTATCCTTAATGATTTTTATCCTAAATTCAAGAAGTGTTAACCAATTTCTCTCATATCCTTTACCTCTCATAATGGGGATTGTCAGAAAACTCCATGAGAAGGTTGAATGCTTCTCATATCTTGTTGAACCTAGGCATGTTAGGACTGGCATCATCCCAATCATCTTTGTTGTAAGCAGCGCAGGTACCAGTAGCAGCAGCAGTGATCTTCTCGTTAGACATTTGGTAACACCCAGAATCAATACTGTTTTCATCCAAAAATTCATGAATGTTGTCATTCATGAACTTTTGTCGAAAATCTGCGACCTTGAACCCACAAAGATTGACTGAAACCACTTGTTCAGAATTATCCAATGGCAAACATGTTCAAAGAAAAGAGCAGAAAGCTCCAAGCAAGTACCTAGATGTAAATTGCAGACCTGTGGGAGTAGTTTTTTAGATCATGCAGAAGATGCTCCCCTCATCATTCTACGCCATCAAAACTTCATTCGGGAACTATTTTCAGTAGTGCCTAGTTGCTGCCCAGATAATCCCTTGGTCCACTAATTGAAATAAGCATAGGATTAGGAAGTAAGAAAAAAGACACCTAATATGTCTGTCTCTTTCAATCAATTCTTGCCTGGTAGGATGCATAAACACATTGGAAAGTAGGAGTCTCTACCCAAACTCGAGGAGTAACAAGGTTCATTGTTTGATAATTAATAACACCCTATCATAAATGGTTGTTAAACTAATCTTTATTAATATTTGACATGGGCCAAGCTTTCAGAAACATCAAATGACACCTATTCACAAATCACCGTGGGTGCTTAAAGTACCTAACTTGTAAGATAATGAGAGCCGTACAAGATGGCCAGGATGCTAAGAATTGGAAATTCAAAGGATGTCCTGACAACCAGGCGGGGTCCGACCGACCAACTCCAGAGGACAAAGTCCCCCAGGTATGGGAGAGGATAGGAAAGAGCCGATGACTATTCTAAGGCTGCAGCTAAGGTGCCAGAAAGAAAGACCCATAGCCAACACATAGCCAGTGGTAGAAAAACTTATGCTGACGAGACTGGAAGCAGAGACAAAAGGTGACACTTCTGCCTAGATAGGCTAACCAGGCTAGGGAGTCAAGACTCCACAGCAAGAGGGACATAGTACAGGACAGTAAGCTGCAGACACAGAACAGGCATCTGCCCGGATGGCAGAGGAGGACCCCAAGGGGTACCAACTCTACGCCTAGATAGGATTAGGCCATAAGGAGAACTGTCTAGGAAAGTTTAGTCTACCTAGTAGATGAGGAAAAACTCAAAAGCTAGGGTAAGAGGACAAGAGGAACATAGTTCCCAGTACAGTCAGGTTATGTCCTAACTAGGACGGGGAAAGGGCAGAAAAAACACCCAAGGGTTGTCTCTAAAGAAGCAGAGAGATTTAGTCCAGGGAAGGGGAAAATCTCGCCTACCTACGGCCAAAAAAGTTAGCCTACAAGGTATCCTGTCCAAGGATGGAGACGAAGCATACTTCAGCTGTCATGGGACTAGACAGGGATGGGAACAAAGATCCATAGTAATTAGGAACACTAACAGACACAACAGTAAGGGAAAAAGGGTTGGTGATGGGATACTCAGAAATTGAGCCAACTGCAACATTAGAACAGGAATAGTGCTCCAAGGGGTCTGCAGTGATAGGGCACAGAGGACAAGTTCTCACAACCAGGCACAGCCTACCAAAGACTAAGAGGGAAGTCTAAGAATGGTTAAGGTGACACCAGGGGTCTACCTATCAGCATAGAACAGGGGGTAAGGCGTTCTAATGTGTAAACATAAGTAAACATGGGAAATAGGTTCCCAAGACATGTGCCGCCTCGCCCCACATATAGGCTAAGTGGAAAGGGACAACAGTCACCCTAAGAAAACTGAAAACACTATCCAGCTCCCAGAGGGACCTTCAAGAATGCAGCTCCTCGCCATGACAAGTCGACAGCATAGGAGGATAGTCAGCCTCACCAAACCAGAAAGGTTAAGTGATAGAAGGGGATGGTGCATAAGTGAAAACGTATCAGGCATGGCCGCTGGCTGGGGTACTGAGCTAGCCTAAGTCAATGCCGATAAAAAAAAACACAAGAATTACCAAAAACGGGAGGTGGGATACCCACAATCATACCACACTGTAAAAGAATAATGTAAAACATATTCCTACAATAATATGACTAAATAACTAAGCCTTTCTGAGCGATTTGGTAACATGGTGTAATGGCGCTAACCACATGCCGGCCACAAAACAATCAAAGCATTTAAACTAAAAATACACGGGGTGGAGATACGTAATTCTCCAACACACAAAAAGGAGGGTACTCAACTTAGTCAATGAGGAAAAAGCCTAAGCATCCATGATCGAAAATTGTTCAAAAAGCTAAGAAAAAACAGGTAGAAGCTCCCCAAGCAATCGTTAAAAATTATCCTGCGAAGAGGGAATGGTTCAACAGGATACGTGTTAGTTGTAGCACACTGAGATCGGTAGTTGTAACGGCTCGCTTGCCCACGTATTCCACCCTCTACCTTATCCTTCGAGACAAGGTTAAATCTATTCGGGGAAGGATAACCATGGCTTGTTATTAACACATCCCTGATTTATACACGATATCTCTCGGGATATTCGCTCTGGAGGTCAGAACTCCATCGATATCTCTAGGGTAAAATTTCTCTGGTATATCACTCGTAGAAATATCCTAAGGAGAAGCTGCCAACGAGGAATTTCCATCAGCTTAAAAATATTACAAAGCCCTTTTAGGCCTTCTAAGCTTTGTCCAAACCTTCCATTTAGTCGTTCTAGCTTCCATTAATAGCAATCCTAGTAGATTTGAGGAAATTCCGGTACTTTCAGGCACAAGTGAAAAAATTCCTCTCTAAACCCTCCGGCAAAGTTCCTATGTTAGGCTTACCTAACCTAACGTTTTCCAGCGAGATAAGTCTGTACACCAGTAAAAACAGGTACTTTCCTGTCAAGGATGGCTGCAATTCCTTTGAAGATCGTCGTGGATACTGTAGGCTCGAAAATAACAATAGTGTAGGCTTTTGTGGACGGCTAGATTCAAATGTCCTAGGAGGTGTCAATAACTCAGGTCTGTTTACTCAAAAAATAAAGTTTGTCAAGTCAACCTTGTCATCCACAATCTTGCCAAACACTCTGACAGTGTAATTCTTACAGTAGTAACATCTTCACAAACGGGAATGCGTTTGAAATCAGGTTAACACAATATTCAAACAACCGGGGGGAATTGTGGACATCTTTATTGCGTGTAAACAAACATACAAATATGAAGTGCGACAAGTGCACGGCATACAACAGTTAGTACCAGTGGGAGTGAGTCGTTAGTTCTCAAATTATACTTAGCTTATCTCAGAAACACTTACAGTTCATAGGTATCGTCTAAGCTAGATATTTCTAACATAGAGTAACCTAACCTAACCTCATTAACGAAACATCAATTATCAATTGTTTGAAGAAACTTTAGTTCTATGTTTCTGTAGCTTGCGATTAAAGGAGGGTTGAAGATTTTTTTCAATACAGGGTGATAACAAGCACCACTGCAAGCAGTCATTTTAGATCATTGCATTCACCAAAATAAAAAACGGATTTTGACTTAGGAAAAATCTATTTTTGGCTGCTTCCTACTGTATAATATTTCTGCGAGTGATATTACAAGAGAGTTATTGTTAGTTATCACGGGTTCTAACCCCCGGAACGACTATCCGAAGATATCGTGTATAATCAGGGACGTATCCGAAGATAACCATAGATATCTGCACCCCCAATAGACTTCACCCAGTCTAATCCACTAAGGGGAAGGATAAGTGAGGAGCCGTTACATATCCTCTCACCTTACGGTACCCTCGTACATCTCTGGCGCCTTATTCCACATCGCAGCGGAACTACTGTGAAAAAAGGAGAATCCTACGAGGAATCGGGGAGGGACGTCGTAACGGGTGGGCCATCAGGGCGACATGGCTATCTCACCAAAAAAAAGATTTTTCCTACGTCAAAATCCGTTTTTTGGGCTCGAAGCAGGTCGTCCTGATGAAAGTATACCGGAGAATAACCAATTACTCGGTAAGAGGCCTTGGGGCAAGGTCCCAATACCGAAATGCACTAACTGGATTACTCCCTCAAAGCATAAGTATCAAACTCAACCTTTACTAATGCCTATCATTCTTCTTATTTCCTCATTTTCCAGTCTTTCAAGCAGTGGTATTCTCATAATCCACCTCAGTATTCCTATCTCTGTTCTCTAAAGTTTTGCTTCCTCTTTTCATCTTAAAGCCCACGTTTCTGATCCATCCCTAAACACTGGTCTTATAACTGTGATATAAATCTTGATTTTTAGCTTGATTAGCATTCTCTTATCACATACCATTCTCACTACCTCCCTCCGCTTCCCCAGGGCTGTTATTATCCCAACTCAAGCCTCACATCCTTCCTCTTGACTTATAGTAAATCCCATGTTTGTACAATGTTTCACCTGTTTCATAACCGAGCCTCTAATTTCATGTATGACTATCCTTTCCATACCTTCCTTACTGTTCATCATAACCTAAGTTTTATCCACATTTACCCTCAGGCCACTTCCTCCAAAGACTGTTGCTACTCTATGAAACCTTCTCTGTAAGTCTTCCTTATTTTCAGCATTAATCTCCTAATAAATTGCTTATTGCAATTCCCACAGCTCTTCATTTCTAATCTCTTTACTTAACACTTCCATGTCCAGCACAAATAGAAACGGGCGTAATGCTGATCACTGATGTAATCCAACACTAACTTCAAAGGTTACTGTTTCTCCAACTACTGTTATTACTTTGATCCTTGTTCTTTTGTACATAATCTGAACCATTCTAACAAACCTCTCTGGAACTCTCCTCTTCCTCAAGCCCCGAAACATGATTTCTATCATAAGCTTCTGGTTCTCCTCTAGCCTCTTTTCTTGTGGCTGACTTGCTATAAAAATGGCATCCACAGTCCCTTTCCCCCTCACGAATCCATACTGCTGTTTCAAAATCTGTACAATTTCTCTCAAGCTCTCATCTAGTACCCTCTCAAAAAATTTCATACAATGCTCTATTAGTTCAATTCCCCTGTGGTTACCACATTCCATGACATCCCTTTTCTGCAAAAATATAAATACCATTACAATCTCATTCTAGCCTTTAGGCATTATTTCCTTTTCCCATACTGTTCTTAATAAATCCAGCATCCATTCTTCCCCTCATGTAGGTAGTATATTGACCATTTCAATGGTGCTTTACCATTCTTAGTTTTTCTCAATGCCCGCTTCACTTCTCTATTCCATCTCTCCATCACTGGCCCCTCCACCTCTTTGCTTCTCCCAGGTCCTCTCTCTCATTTCCAGTATTCAATAGTTGTTCAAAATACTCTCTCCATCTCCTCTTAATGTCTTCATCCCGATGCAATATATTTCCCAATTATAGATATAATTTTCTCTTTCCCTTGTTCCTAGGCTTCAATTCAATTGCTCTACCACTCTTCCAAAAGTTATATGTAGGTTGGCAAGGGCACCAGCCACCTGCTGAGCTACTACTGCTAGAGAGTTATTGGGTCCTTTGACTGACCAGGCAGTACTACATTGGATCCTTTTATCTGGTTACGGCTAATTTTTCCTTTGCCTACTGTAAGGATATCGTTTTCCCCGTTGTGTTTCCCTCGCCTGGACACACTTCTGCAAATTGTAATTTTATTATTTGTGCCACACAGTGGCTTTTTGTCTCATGATGTTGCGCTCTTTGAGAGCTTTGTTTTAAGGTATATAATTGTATATTTCCTTAGGCTACCGCCTTATTGTTTGATGATTTGTCTCATGTAAAAAACACAATGATTTTGACAGTTGGAGCAGTTTCCCTTCCGGGGCTACTTATCCGTCCGCACTCTGTAACTTAGTGACCGTTGCAAGTTTAATAAACCGTCAGTCCTTCTCCATTCGTCTTGCTGGCCTCACAACTGGTGACCCCCAAGATGATGGTAACACATGGCAGTTTTGGCTGGCCATTAACGGACTAAATACGGCTGCATTACCTTCGTATATATCCTTTTGCCAATAACCTTTAACGACGTTTTTTGGCTTTATCCGACACTTCGTTTTTTTTTTTTTTTTTTTTTTTTTTTTTTTTTTTTTTTTTCCGTGAGGCAGCAACGATGAGTATATCTAACATAACCAGCTCAAGCCCTTGGCCCAATGCATCAACGAACCATGATGAAACCACCCAGCCCATCGTGCCCAGCAACCATTTAGCTGTGCTAGAATGAGATTGTAATGGTATTTATATTTTTGCAGAAAAGGGATGTCATGGAATGTGGTAACCACAGGGGAATTGAACTAATAGAGCATTGTATGAAATTTTTTGAGAGGGTACTAGATGAGAGCTTGAGAGAAATTGTACAGATTTTGAAACAGCAGTATGGATTCATGAGGGGGAAAGGGACTGTGGATGCCATTTTTATAGCAAGTCAGCCACAAGAAAAGAGGCTAGAGGAGAACCAGAAGCTTATGATAGAAATCATGTTTCGGGGCTTGAGGAAGAGGAGAGTTCCAGAGAGGTTTGTTAGAATGGTTCAGATTATGTACAAAAGAACAAGGATCAAAGTAATAACAGTAGTTGGAGAAACAGTAACCTTTGAAGTTAGTGTTGGATTACATCAGTGATCAGCATTACGCCCGTTTCTATTTGTGCTGGACATGGAAGTGTTAAGTAAAGAGATTAGAAATGAAGAGCTGTGGGAATTGCAATAAGCAATTTATTAGGAGATTAATGCTGAAAATAAGGAAGACTTACAGAGAAGGTTTCATAGAGTAGCAACAGTCTTTGGAGGAAGTGGCCTGAGGGTAAATGTGGATAAAACTTAGGTTATGATGAACAGTAAGGAAGGTATGGAAAGGATAGTCATACATGAAATTAGAGGCTCGGTTATGAAACAGGTGAAACATTGTACAAACATGGGATTTACTATAAGTCAAGAGGAAGGATGTGAGGCTTGAGTTGGGATAATAACAGCCCTGGGGAAGCGGAGGGAGGTAGTGAGAATGGTATGTGATAAGAGAATGCTAATCAAGCTAAAAATCAAGATTTATATCACAGTTATAAGACCAGTGTTTAGGTATGGATCAGAAACGTGGGCTTTAAGATGAAAAGAGGAAGCAAAGCTTTAGAGAACAGAGATAGGAATACTGATGTGGATTATGAGAATACCACTGCTTGAAAGACTGGAAAATGAGGAAATAAGAAGAATGATAGGCATTAGTAAAGACTACAGATGTGTTAAGAGAGTCACGACTGAGATGGTATTGGCACGTTTTGTGGATGGATAGTAGGGAGGGAGTGAGGAGGGTTTGGGAGGAACCTGTTGGGCTGAGGGATGAAGATCGAGAAGGAGGCAGATAATTAAATGGTGGGATAAGGTGAAGGATGATCTTCAGAGAAGAAGTTGGATGAAAGAGGATGTCTTTGATAGAAGGCATTGCAGAGGGAGGATCAGGCAACCAACCCCTTAATGTATGGATAACAGTGGTAAAGCAGAAGAGATTGGACATCTATGTATGCTTATATGGAGGGCTGCATTTTTTTTATTTTTAATTGAAAGAGTTTCATACCCTCTCAATAATTGTAAGTTTGCCTTCTTGGAGGATTGTATGATAAGGTAAGTACCATGGTACTGATTGTTGTTTCAATGCAGAAGATAGGGCTACTTAATGTAATGATGGTGCTGGGTGGCAGCCCCGATAAGATCCTTGAGCATAGTCTGATGGAAGGATTGCCGATGATTATCCTTAATGATTTTTATCCTAAATTCAAGAAGTGTTAACCAATTTCTCTCATATCCTTTACCTCTCATAATGGGGATTGTCAGAAAACTCCATGAGAAGGTTGAATGCTTCTCATATCTTGTTGAACCTAGGCATGTTAGGACTGGCATCATCCCAATCATCTTTGTTGTAAGCAGCGCAGGTACCAGTAGCAGCAGCAGTGATCTTCTCGTTAGACATTTGGTAACACCCAGAATCAATACTGTTTTCATCCAAAAATTCATGAATGTTGTCATTCATGAACTTTTGTCGAAAATCTGCGACCTTGAACCCACAAAGATTGACTGAAACCACTTGTTCAGAATTATCCAATGGCAAACATGTTCAAAGAAAAGAGCAGAAAGCTCCAAGCAAGTACCTAGATGTAAATTGCAGACCTGTGGGAGTAGTTTTTTAGATCATGCAGAAGATGCTCCCCTCATCATTCTACGCCATCAAAACTTCATTCGGGAACTATTTTCAGTAGTGCCTAGTTGCTGCCCAGATAATCCCTTGGTCCACTAATTGAAATAAGCATAGGATTAGGAAGTAAGAAAAAAGACACCTAATATGTCTGTCTCTTTCAATCAATTCTTGCCTGGTAGGATGCATAAACACATTGGAAAGTAGGAGTCTCTACCCAAACTCGAGGAGTAACAAGGTTCATTGTTTGATAATTAATAACACCCTATCATAAATGGTTGTTAAACTAATCTTTATTAATATTTGACATGGGCCAAGCTTTCAGAAACATCAAATGACACCTATTCACAAATCACCGTGGGTGCTTAAAGTACCTAACTTGTAAGATAATGAGAGCCGTACAAGATGGCCAGGATGCTAAGAATTGGAAATTCAAAGGATGTCCTGACAACCAGGCGGGGTCCGACCGACCAACTCCAGAGGACAAAGTCCCCCAGGTATGGGAGAGGATAGGAAAGAGCCGATGACTATTCTAAGGCTGCAGCTAAGGTGCCAGAAAGAAAGACCCATAGCCAACACATAGCCAGTGGTAGAAAAACTTATGCTGACGAGACTGGAAGCAGAGACAAAAGGTGACACTTCTGCCTAGATAGGCTAACCAGGCTAGGGAGTCAAGACTCCACAGCAAGAGGGACATAGTACAGGACAGTAAGCTGCAGACACAGAACAGGCATCTGCCCGGATGGCAGAGGAGGACCCCAAGGGGTACCAACTCTACGCCTAGATAGGATTAGGCCATAAGGAGAACTGTCTAGGAAAGTTTAGTCTACCTAGTAGATGAGGAAAAACTCAAAAGCTAGGGTAAGAGGACAAGAGGAACATAGTTCCCAGTACAGTCAGGTTATGTCCTAACTAGGACGGGGAAAGGGCAGAAAAAACACCCAAGGGTTGTCTCTAAAGAAGCAGAGAGATTTAGTCCAGGGAAGGGGAAAATCTCGCCTACCTACGGCCAAAAAAGTTAGCCTACAAGGTATCCTGTCCAAGGATGGAGACGAAGCATACTTCAGCTGTCATGGGACTAGACAGGGATGGGAACAAAGATCCATAGTAATTAGGAACACTAACAGACACAACAGTAAGGGAAAAAGGGTTGGTGATGGGATACTCAGAAATTGAGCCAACTGCAACATTAGAACAGGAATAGTGCTCCAAGGGGTCTGCAGTGATAGGGCACAGAGGACAAGTTCTCACAACCAGGCACAGCCTACCAAAGACTAAGAGGGAAGTCTAAGAATGGTTAAGGTGACACCAGGGGTCTACCTATCAGCATAGAACAGGGGGTAAGGCGTTCTAATGTGTAAACATAAGTAAACATGGGAAATAGGTTCCCAAGACATGTGCCGCCTCGCCCCACATATAGGCTAAGTGGAAAGGGACAACAGTCACCCTAAGAAAACTGAAAACACTATCCAGCTCCCAGAGGGACCTTCAAGAATGCAGCTCCTCGCCATGACAAGTCGACAGCATAGGAGGATAGTCAGCCTCACCAAACCAGAAAGGTTAAGTGATAGAAGGGGATGGTGCATAAGTGAAAACGTATCAGGCATGGCCGCTGGCTGGGGTACTGAGCTAGCCTAAGTCAATGCCGATAAAAAAAAACACAAGAATTACCAAAAACGGGAGGTGGGATACCCACAATCATACCACACTGTAAAAGAATAATGTAAAACATATTCCTACAATAATATGACTAAATAACTAAGCCTTTCTGAGCGATTTGGTAACATGGTGTAATGGCGCTAACCACATGCCGGCCACAAAACAATCAAAGCATTTAAACTAAAAATACACGGGGTGGAGATACGTAATTCTCCAACACACAAAAAGGAGGGTACTCAACTTAGTCAATGAGGAAAAAGCCTAAGCATCCATGATCGAAAATTGTTCAAAAAGCTAAGAAAAAACAGGTAGAAGCTCCCCAAGCAATCGTTAAAAATTATCCTGCGAAGAGGGAATGGTTCAACAGGATACGTGTTAGTTGTAGCACACTGAGATCGGTAGTTGTAACGGCTCGCTTGCCCACGTATTCCACCCTCTACCTTATCCTTCGAGACAAGGTTAAATCTATTCGGGGAAGGATAACCATGGCTTGTTATTAACACATCCCTGATTTATACACGATATCTCTCGGGATATTCGCTCTGGAGGTCAGAACTCCATCGATATCTCTAGGGTAAAATTTCTCTGGTATATCACTCGTAGAAATATCCTAAGGAGAAGCTGCCAACGAGGAATTTCCATCAGCTTAAAAATATTACAAAGCCCTTTTAGGCCTTCTAAGCTTTGTCCAAACCTTCCATTTAGTCGTTCTAGCTTCCATTAATAGCAATCCTAGTAGATTTGAGGAAATTCCGGTACTTTCAGGCACAAGTGAAAAAATTCCTCTCTAAACCCTCCGGCAAAGTTCCTATGTTAGGCTTACCTAACCTAACGTTTTCCAGCGAGATAAGTCTGTACACCAGTAAAAACAGGTACTTTCCTGTCAAGGATGGCTGCAATTCCTTTGAAGATCGTCGTGGATACTGTAGGCTCGAAAATAACAATAGTGTAGGCTTTTGTGGACGGCTAGATTCAAATGTCCTAGGAGGTGTCAATAACTCAGGTCTGTTTACTCAAAAAATAAAGTTTGTCAAGTCAACCTTGTCATCCACAATCTTGCCAAACACTCTGACAGTGTAATTCTTACAGTAGTAACATCTTCACAAACGGGAATGCGTTTGAAATCAGGTTAACACAATATTCAAACAACCGGGGGGAATTGTGGACATCTTTATTGCGTGTAAACAAACATACAAATATGAAGTGCGACAAGTGCACGGCATACAACAGTTAGTACCAGTGGGAGTGAGTCGTTAGTTCTCAAATTATACTTAGCTTATCTCAGAAACACTTACAGTTCATAGGTATCGTCTAAGCTAGATATTTCTAACATAGAGTAACCTAACCTAACCTCATTAACGAAACATCAATTATCAATTGTTTGAAGAAACTTTAGTTCTATGTTTCTGTAGCTTGCGATTAAAGGAGGGTTGAAGATTTTTTTCAATACAGGGTGATAACAAGCACCACTGCAAGCAGTCATTTTAGATCATTGCATTCACCAAAATAAAAAACGGATTTTGACTTAGGAAAAATCTATTTTTGGCTGCTTCCTACTGTATAATATTTCTGCGAGTGATATTACAAGAGAGTTATTGTTAGTTATCACGGGTTCTAACCCCCGGAACGACTATCCGAAGATATCGTGTATAATCAGGGACGTATCCGAAGATAACCATAGATATCTGCACCCCCAATAGACTTCACCCAGTCTAATCCACTAAGGGGAAGGATAAGTGAGGAGCCGTTACATATCCTCTCACCTTACGGTACCCTCGTACATCTCTGGCGCCTTATTCCACATCGCAGCGGAACTACTGTGAAAAAAGGAGAATCCTACGAGGAATCGGGGAGGGACGTCGTAACGGGTGGGCCATCAGGGCGACATGGCTATCTCACCAAAAAAAAGATTTTTCCTACGTCAAAATCCGTTTTTTGGGCTCGAAGCAGGTCGTCCTGATGAAAGTATACCGGAGAATAACCAATTACTCGGTAAGAGGCCTTGGGGCAAGGTCCCAATACCGAAATGCACTAACTGGATTACTCCCTCAAAGCATAAGTATCAAACTCAACCTTTACTAATGCCTATCATTCTTCTTATTTCCTCATTTTCCAGTCTTTCAAGCAGTGGTATTCTCATAATCCACCTCAGTATTCCTATCTCTGTTCTCTAAAGTTTTGCTTCCTCTTTTCATCTTAAAGCCCACGTTTCTGATCCATCCCTAAACACTGGTCTTATAACTGTGATATAAATCTTGATTTTTAGCTTGATTAGCATTCTCTTATCACATACCATTCTCACTACCTCCCTCCGCTTCCCCAGGGCTGTTATTATCCCAACTCAAGCCTCACATCCTTCCTCTTGACTTATAGTAAATCCCATGTTTGTACAATGTTTCACCTGTTTCATAACCGAGCCTCTAATTTCATGTATGACTATCCTTTCCATACCTTCCTTACTGTTCATCATAACCTAAGTTTTATCCACATTTACCCTCAGGCCACTTCCTCCAAAGACTGTTGCTACTCTATGAAACCTTCTCTGTAAGTCTTCCTTATTTTCAGCATTAATCTCCTAATAAATTGCTTATTGCAATTCCCACAGCTCTTCATTTCTAATCTCTTTACTTAACACTTCCATGTCCAGCACAAATAGAAACGGGCGTAATGCTGATCACTGATGTAATCCAACACTAACTTCAAAGGTTACTGTTTCTCCAACTACTGTTATTACTTTGATCCTTGTTCTTTTGTACATAATCTGAACCATTCTAACAAACCTCTCTGGAACTCTCCTCTTCCTCAAGCCCCGAAACATGATTTCTATCATAAGCTTCTGGTTCTCCTCTAGCCTCTTTTCTTGTGGCTGACTTGCTATAAAAATGGCATCCACAGTCCCTTTCCCCCTCACGAATCCATACTGCTGTTTCAAAATCTGTACAATTTCTCTCAAGCTCTCATCTAGTACCCTCTCAAAAAATTTCATACAATGCTCTATTAGTTCAATTCCCCTGTGGTTACCACATTCCATGACATCCCTTTTCTGCAAAAATATAAATACCATTACAATCTCATTCTAGCCTTTAGGCATTATTTCCTTTTCCCATACTGTTCTTAATAAATCCAGCATCCATTCTTCCCCTCATGTAGGTAGTATATTGACCATTTCAATGGTGCTTTACCATTCTTAGTTTTTCTCAATGCCCGCTTCACTTCTCTATTCCATCTCTCCATCACTGGCCCCTCCACCTCTTTGCTTCTCCCAGGTCCTCTCTCTCATTTCCAGTATTCAATAGTTGTTCAAAATACTCTCTCCATCTCCTCTTAATGTCTTCATCCCGATGCAATATATTTCCCAATTATAGATATAATTTTCTCTTTCCCTTGTTCCTAGGCTTCAATTCAATTGCTCTACCACTCTTCCAAAAGTTATATGTAGGTTGGCAAGGGCACCAGCCACCTGCTGAGCTACTACTGCTAGAGAGTTATTGGGTCCTTTGACTGACCAGGCAGTACTACATTGGATCCTTTTATCTGGTTACGGCTAATTTTTCCTTTGCCTACTGTAAGGATATCGTTTTCCCCGTTGTGTTTCCCTCGCCTGGACACACTTCTGCAAATTGTAATTTTATTATTTGTGCCACACAGTGGCTTTTTGTCTCATGATGTTGCGCTCTTTGAGAGCTTTGTTTTAAGGTATATAATTGTATATTTCCTTAGGCTACCGCCTTATTGTTTGATGATTTGTCTCATGTAAAAAACACAATGATTTTGACAGTTGGAGCAGTTTCCCTTCCGGGGCTACTTATCCGTCCGCACTCTGTAACTTAGTGACCGTTGCAAGTTTAATAAACCGTCAGTCCTTCTCCATTCGTCTTGCTGGCCTCACAACTGGTGACCCCCAAGATGATGGTAACACATGGCAGTTTTGGCTGGCCATTAACGGACTAAATACGGCTGCATTACCTTCGTATATATCCTTTTGCCAATAACCTTTAACGACGTTTTTTGGCTTTATCCGACACTTCGTTTTTTTTTTTTTTTTTTTTTTTTTTTTTTTTTTTTTTTTTTCCGTGAGGCAGCAACGATGAGTATATCTAACATAACCAGCTCAAGCCCTTGGCCCAATGCATCAACGAACCATGATGAAACCACCCAGCCCATCGTGCCCAGCAACCATTTAGCTGTGCTAGAATGAGATTGTAATGGTATTTATATTTTTGCAGAAAAGGGATGTCATGGAATGTGGTAACCACAGGGGAATTGAACTAATAGAGCATTGTATGAAATTTTTTGAGAGGGTACTAGATGAGAGCTTGAGAGAAATTGTACAGATTTTGAAACAGCAGTATGGATTCATGAGGGGGAAAGGGACTGTGGATGCCATTTTTATAGCAAGTCAGCCACAAGAAAAGAGGCTAGAGGAGAACCAGAAGCTTATGATAGAAATCATGTTTCGGGGCTTGAGGAAGAGGAGAGTTCCAGAGAGGTTTGTTAGAATGGTTCAGATTATGTACAAAAGAACAAGGATCAAAGTAATAACAGTAGTTGGAGAAACAGTAACCTTTGAAGTTAGTGTTGGATTACATCAGTGATCAGCATTACGCCCGTTTCTATTTGTGCTGGACATGGAAGTGTTAAGTAAAGAGATTAGAAATGAAGAGCTGTGGGAATTGCAATAAGCAATTTATTAGGAGATTAATGCTGAAAATAAGGAAGACTTACAGAGAAGGTTTCATAGAGTAGCAACAGTCTTTGGAGGAAGTGGCCTGAGGGTAAATGTGGATAAAACTTAGGTTATGATGAACAGTAAGGAAGGTATGGAAAGGATAGTCATACATGAAATTAGAGGCTCGGTTATGAAACAGGTGAAACATTGTACAAACATGGGATTTACTATAAGTCAAGAGGAAGGATGTGAGGCTTGAGTTGGGATAATAACAGCCCTGGGGAAGCGGAGGGAGGTAGTGAGAATGGTATGTGATAAGAGAATGCTAATCAAGCTAAAAATCAAGATTTATATCACAGTTATAAGACCAGTGTTTAGGTATGGATCAGAAACGTGGGCTTTAAGATGAAAAGAGGAAGCAAAGCTTTAGAGAACAGAGATAGGAATACTGATGTGGATTATGAGAATACCACTGCTTGAAAGACTGGAAAATGAGGAAATAAGAAGAATGATAGGCATTAGTAAAGACTACAGATGTGTTAAGAGAGTCACGACTGAGATGGTATTGGCACGTTTTGTGGATGGATAGTAGGGAGGGAGTGAGGAGGGTTTGGGAGGAACCTGTTGGGCTGAGGGATGAAGATCGAGAAGGAGGCAGATAATTAAATGGTGGGATAAGGTGAAGGATGATCTTCAGAGAAGAAGTTGGATGAAAGAGGATGTCTTTGATAGAAGGCATTGCAGAGGGAGGATCAGGCAACCAACCCCTTAATGTATGGATAACAGTGGTAAAGCAGAAGAGATTGGACATCTATGTATGCTTATATGGAGGGCTGCATTTTTTTTATTTTTAATTGAAAGAGTTTCATACCCTCTCAATAATTGTAAGTTTGCCTTCTTGGAGGATTGTATGATAAGGTAAGTACCATGGTACTGATTGTTGTTTCAATGCAGAAGATAGGGCTACTTAATGTAATGATGGTGCTGGGTGGCAGCCCCGATAAGATCCTTGAGCATAGTCTGATGGAAGGATTGCCGATGATTATCCTTAATGATTTTTATCCTAAATTCAAGAAGTGTTAACCAATTTCTCTCATATCCTTTACCTCTCATAATGGGGATTGTCAGAAAACTCCATGAGAAGGTTGAATGCTTCTCATATCTTGTTGAACCTAGGCATGTTAGGACTGGCATCATCCCAATCATCTTTGTTGTAAGCAGCGCAGGTACCAGTAGCAGCAGCAGTGATCTTCTCGTTAGACATTTGGTAACACCCAGAATCAATACTGTTTTCATCCAAAAATTCATGAATGTTGTCATTCATGAACTTTTGTCGAAAATCTGCGACCTTGAACCCACAAAGATTGACTGAAACCACTTGTTCAGAATTATCCAATGGCAAACATGTTCAAAGAAAAGAGCAGAAAGCTCCAAGCAAGTACCTAGATGTAAATTGCAGACCTGTGGGAGTAGTTTTTTAGATCATGCAGAAGATGCTCCCCTCATCATTCTACGCCATCAAAACTTCATTCGGGAACTATTTTCAGTAGTGCCTAGTTGCTGCCCAGATAATCCCTTGGTCCACTAATTGAAATAAGCATAGGATTAGGAAGTAAGAAAAAAGACACCTAATATGTCTGTCTCTTTCAATCAATTCTTGCCTGGTAGGATGCATAAACACATTGGAAAGTAGGAGTCTCTACCCAAACTCGAGGAGTAACAAGGTTCATTGTTTGATAATTAATAACACCCTATCATAAATGGTTGTTAAACTAATCTTTATTAATATTTGACATGGGCCAAGCTTTCAGAAACATCAAATGACACCTATTCACAAATCACCGTGGGTGCTTAAAGTACCTAACTTGTAAGATAATGAGAGCCGTACAAGATGGCCAGGATGCTAAGAATTGGAAATTCAAAGGATGTCCTGACAACCAGGCGGGGTCCGACCGACCAACTCCAGAGGACAAAGTCCCCCAGGTATGGGAGAGGATAGGAAAGAGCCGATGACTATTCTAAGGCTGCAGCTAAGGTGCCAGAAAGAAAGACCCATAGCCAACACATAGCCAGTGGTAGAAAAACTTATGCTGACGAGACTGGAAGCAGAGACAAAAGGTGACACTTCTGCCTAGATAGGCTAACCAGGCTAGGGAGTCAAGACTCCACAGCAAGAGGGACATAGTACAGGACAGTAAGCTGCAGACACAGAACAGGCATCTGCCCGGATGGCAGAGGAGGACCCCAAGGGGTACCAACTCTACGCCTAGATAGGATTAGGCCATAAGGAGAACTGTCTAGGAAAGTTTAGTCTACCTAGTAGATGAGGAAAAACTCAAAAGCTAGGGTAAGAGGACAAGAGGAACATAGTTCCCAGTACAGTCAGGTTATGTCCTAACTAGGACGGGGAAAGGGCAGAAAAAACACCCAAGGGTTGTCTCTAAAGAAGCAGAGAGATTTAGTCCAGGGAAGGGGAAAATCTCGCCTACCTACGGCCAAAAAAGTTAGCCTACAAGGTATCCTGTCCAAGGATGGAGACGAAGCATACTTCAGCTGTCATGGGACTAGACAGGGATGGGAACAAAGATCCATAGTAATTAGGAACACTAACAGACACAACAGTAAGGGAAAAAGGGTTGGTGATGGGATACTCAGAAATTGAGCCAACTGCAACATTAGAACAGGAATAGTGCTCCAAGGGGTCTGCAGTGATAGGGCACAGAGGACAAGTTCTCACAACCAGGCACAGCCTACCAAAGACTAAGAGGGAAGTCTAAGAATGGTTAAGGTGACACCAGGGGTCTACCTATCAGCATAGAACAGGGGGTAAGGCGTTCTAATGTGTAAACATAAGTAAACATGGGAAATAGGTTCCCAAGACATGTGCCGCCTCGCCCCACATATAGGCTAAGTGGAAAGGGACAACAGTCACCCTAAGAAAACTGAAAACACTATCCAGCTCCCAGAGGGACCTTCAAGAATGCAGCTCCTCGCCATGACAAGTCGACAGCATAGGAGGATAGTCAGCCTCACCAAACCAGAAAGGTTAAGTGATAGAAGGGGATGGTGCATAAGTGAAAACGTATCAGGCATGGCCGCTGGCTGGGGTACTGAGCTAGCCTAAGTCAATGCCGATAAAAAAAAACACAAGAATTACCAAAAACGGGAGGTGGGATACCCACAATCATACCACACTGTAAAAGAATAATGTAAAACATATTCCTACAATAATATGACTAAATAACTAAGCCTTTCTGAGCGATTTGGTAACATGGTGTAATGGCGCTAACCACATGCCGGCCACAAAACAATCAAAGCATTTAAACTAAAAATACACGGGGTGGAGATACGTAATTCTCCAACACACAAAAAGGAGGGTACTCAACTTAGTCAATGAGGAAAAAGCCTAAGCATCCATGATCGAAAATTGTTCAAAAAGCTAAGAAAAAACAGGTAGAAGCTCCCCAAGCAATCGTTAAAAATTATCCTGCGAAGAGGGAATGGTTCAACAGGATACGTGTTAGTTGTAGCACACTGAGATCGGTAGTTGTAACGGCTCGCTTGCCCACGTATTCCACCCTCTACCTTATCCTTCGAGACAAGGTTAAATCTATTCGGGGAAGGATAACCATGGCTTGTTATTAACACATCCCTGATTTATACACGATATCTCTCGGGATATTCGCTCTGGAGGTCAGAACTCCATCGATATCTCTAGGGTAAAATTTCTCTGGTATATCACTCGTAGAAATATCCTAAGGAGAAGCTGCCAACGAGGAATTTCCATCAGCTTAAAAATATTACAAAGCCCTTTTAGGCCTTCTAAGCTTTGTCCAAACCTTCCATTTAGTCGTTCTAGCTTCCATTAATAGCAATCCTAGTAGATTTGAGGAAATTCCGGTACTTTCAGGCACAAGTGAAAAAATTCCTCTCTAAACCCTCCGGCAAAGTTCCTATGTTAGGCTTACCTAACCTAACGTTTTCCAGCGAGATAAGTCTGTACACCAGTAAAAACAGGTACTTTCCTGTCAAGGATGGCTGCAATTCCTTTGAAGATCGTCGTGGATACTGTAGGCTCGAAAATAACAATAGTGTAGGCTTTTGTGGACGGCTAGATTCAAATGTCCTAGGAGGTGTCAATAACTCAGGTCTGTTTACTCAAAAAATAAAGTTTGTCAAGTCAACCTTGTCATCCACAATCTTGCCAAACACTCTGACAGTGTAATTCTTACAGTAGTAACATCTTCACAAACGGGAATGCGTTTGAAATCAGGTTAACACAATATTCAAACAACCGGGGGGAATTGTGGACATCTTTATTGCGTGTAAACAAACATACAAATATGAAGTGCGACAAGTGCACGGCATACAACAGTTAGTACCAGTGGGAGTGAGTCGTTAGTTCTCAAATTATACTTAGCTTATCTCAGAAACACTTACAGTTCATAGGTATCGTCTAAGCTAGATATTTCTAACATAGAGTAACCTAACCTAACCTCATTAACGAAACATCAATTATCAATTGTTTGAAGAAACTTTAGTTCTATGTTTCTGTAGCTTGCGATTAAAGGAGGGTTGAAGATTTTTTTCAATACAGGGTGATAACAAGCACCACTGCAAGCAGTCATTTTAGATCATTGCATTCACCAAAATAAAAAACGGATTTTGACTTAGGAAAAATCTATTTTTGGCTGCTTCCTACTGTATAATATTTCTGCGAGTGATATTACAAGAGAGTTATTGTTAGTTATCACGGGTTCTAACCCCCGGAACGACTATCCGAAGATATCGTGTATAATCAGGGACGTATCCGAAGATAACCATAGATATCTGCACCCCCAATAGACTTCACCCAGTCTAATCCACTAAGGGGAAGGATAAGTGAGGAGCCGTTACATATCCTCTCACCTTACGGTACCCTCGTACATCTCTGGCGCCTTATTCCACATCGCAGCGGAACTACTGTGAAAAAAGGAGAATCCTACGAGGAATCGGGGAGGGACGTCGTAACGGGTGGGCCATCAGGGCGACATGGCTATCTCACCAAAAAAAAGATTTTTCCTACGTCAAAATCCGTTTTTTGGGCTCGAAGCAGGTCGTCCTGATGAAAGTATACCGGAGAATAACCAATTACTCGGTAAGAGGCCTTGGGGCAAGGTCCCAATACCGAAATGCACTAACTGGATTACTCCCTCAAAGCATAAGTATCAAACTCAACCTTTACTAATGCCTATCATTCTTCTTATTTCCTCATTTTCCAGTCTTTCAAGCAGTGGTATTCTCATAATCCACCTCAGTATTCCTATCTCTGTTCTCTAAAGTTTTGCTTCCTCTTTTCATCTTAAAGCCCACGTTTCTGATCCATCCCTAAACACTGGTCTTATAACTGTGATATAAATCTTGATTTTTAGCTTGATTAGCATTCTCTTATCACATACCATTCTCACTACCTCCCTCCGCTTCCCCAGGGCTGTTATTATCCCAACTCAAGCCTCACATCCTTCCTCTTGACTTATAGTAAATCCCATGTTTGTACAATGTTTCACCTGTTTCATAACCGAGCCTCTAATTTCATGTATGACTATCCTTTCCATACCTTCCTTACTGTTCATCATAACCTAAGTTTTATCCACATTTACCCTCAGGCCACTTCCTCCAAAGACTGTTGCTACTCTATGAAACCTTCTCTGTAAGTCTTCCTTATTTTCAGCATTAATCTCCTAATAAATTGCTTATTGCAATTCCCACAGCTCTTCATTTCTAATCTCTTTACTTAACACTTCCATGTCCAGCACAAATAGAAACGGGCGTAATGCTGATCACTGATGTAATCCAACACTAACTTCAAAGGTTACTGTTTCTCCAACTACTGTTATTACTTTGATCCTTGTTCTTTTGTACATAATCTGAACCATTCTAACAAACCTCTCTGGAACTCTCCTCTTCCTCAAGCCCCGAAACATGATTTCTATCATAAGCTTCTGGTTCTCCTCTAGCCTCTTTTCTTGTGGCTGACTTGCTATAAAAATGGCATCCACAGTCCCTTTCCCCCTCACGAATCCATACTGCTGTTTCAAAATCTGTACAATTTCTCTCAAGCTCTCATCTAGTACCCTCTCAAAAAATTTCATACAATGCTCTATTAGTTCAATTCCCCTGTGGTTACCACATTCCATGACATCCCTTTTCTGCAAAAATATAAATACCATTACAATCTCATTCTAGCCTTTAGGCATTATTTCCTTTTCCCATACTGTTCTTAATAAATCCAGCATCCATTCTTCCCCTCATGTAGGTAGTATATTGACCATTTCAATGGTGCTTTACCATTCTTAGTTTTTCTCAATGCCCGCTTCACTTCTCTATTCCATCTCTCCATCACTGGCCCCTCCACCTCTTTGCTTCTCCCAGGTCCTCTCTCTCATTTCCAGTATTCAATAGTTGTTCAAAATACTCTCTCCATCTCCTCTTAATGTCTTCATCCCGATGCAATATATTTCCCAATTATAGATATAATTTTCTCTTTCCCTTGTTCCTAGGCTTCAATTCAATTGCTCTACCACTCTTCCAAAAGTTATATGTAGGTTGGCAAGGGCACCAGCCACCTGCTGAGCTACTACTGCTAGAGAGTTATTGGGTCCTTTGACTGACCAGGCAGTACTACATTGGATCCTTTTATCTGGTTACGGCTAATTTTTCCTTTGCCTACTGTAAGGATATCGTTTTCCCCGTTGTGTTTCCCTCGCCTGGACACACTTCTGCAAATTGTAATTTTATTATTTGTGCCACACAGTGGCTTTTTGTCTCATGATGTTGCGCTCTTTGAGAGCTTTGTTTTAAGGTATATAATTGTATATTTCCTTAGGCTACCGCCTTATTGTTTGATGATTTGTCTCATGTAAAAAACACAATGATTTTGACAGTTGGAGCAGTTTCCCTTCCGGGGCTACTTATCCGTCCGCACTCTGTAACTTAGTGACCGTTGCAAGTTTAATAAACCGTCAGTCCTTCTCCATTCGTCTTGCTGGCCTCACAACTGGTGACCCCCAAGATGATGGTAACACATGGCAGTTTTGGCTGGCCATTAACGGACTAAATACGGCTGCATTACCTTCGTATATATCCTTTTGCCAATAACCTTTAACGACGTTTTTTGGCTTTATCCGACACTTCGTTTTTTTTTTTTTTTTTTTTTTTTTTTTTTTTTTTTTTTTTCCGTGAGGCAGCAACGATGAGTATATCTAACATAACCAGCTCAAGCCCTTGGCCCAATGCATCAACGAACCATGATGAAACCACCCAGCCCATCGTGCCCAGCAACCATTTAGCTGTGCTAGAATGAGATTGTAATGGTATTTATATTTTTGCAGAAAAGGGATGTCATGGAATGTGGTAACCACAGGGGAATTGAACTAATAGAGCATTGTATGAAATTTTTTGAGAGGGTACTAGATGAGAGCTTGAGAGAAATTGTACAGATTTTGAAACAGCAGTATGGATTCATGAGGGGGAAAGGGACTGTGGATGCCATTTTTATAGCAAGTCAGCCACAAGAAAAGAGGCTAGAGGAGAACCAGAAGCTTATGATAGAAATCATGTTTCGGGGCTTGAGGAAGAGGAGAGTTCCAGAGAGGTTTGTTAGAATGGTTCAGATTATGTACAAAAGAACAAGGATCAAAGTAATAACAGTAGTTGGAGAAACAGTAACCTTTGAAGTTAGTGTTGGATTACATCAGTGATCAGCATTACGCCCGTTTCTATTTGTGCTGGACATGGAAGTGTTAAGTAAAGAGATTAGAAATGAAGAGCTGTGGGAATTGCAATAAGCAATTTATTAGGAGATTAATGCTGAAAATAAGGAAGACTTACAGAGAAGGTTTCATAGAGTAGCAACAGTCTTTGGAGGAAGTGGCCTGAGGGTAAATGTGGATAAAACTTAGGTTATGATGAACAGTAAGGAAGGTATGGAAAGGATAGTCATACATGAAATTAGAGGCTCGGTTATGAAACAGGTGAAACATTGTACAAACATGGGATTTACTATAAGTCAAGAGGAAGGATGTGAGGCTTGAGTTGGGATAATAACAGCCCTGGGGAAGCGGAGGGAGGTAGTGAGAATGGTATGTGATAAGAGAATGCTAATCAAGCTAAAAATCAAGATTTATATCACAGTTATAAGACCAGTGTTTAGGTATGGATCAGAAACGTGGGCTTTAAGATGAAAAGAGGAAGCAAAGCTTTAGAGAACAGAGATAGGAATACTGATGTGGATTATGAGAATACCACTGCTTGAAAGACTGGAAAATGAGGAAATAAGAAGAATGATAGGCATTAGTAAAGACTACAGATGTGTTAAGAGAGTCACGACTGAGATGGTATTGGCACGTTTTGTGGATGGATAGTAGGGAGGGAGTGAGGAGGGTTTGGGAGGAACCTGTTGGGCTGAGGGATGAAGATCGAGAAGGAGGCAGATAATTAAATGGTGGGATAAGGTGAAGGATGATCTTCAGAGAAGAAGTTGGATGAAAGAGGATGTCTTTGATAGAAGGCATTGCAGAGGGAGGATCAGGCAACCAACCCCTTAATGTATGGATAACAGTGGTAAAGCAGAAGAGATTGGACATCTATGTATGCTTATATGGAGGGCTGCATTTTTTTTATTTTTAATTGAAAGAGTTTCATACCCTCTCAATAATTGTAAGTTTGCCTTCTTGGAGGATTGTATGATAAGGTAAGTACCATGGTACTGATTGTTGTTTCAATGCAGAAGATAGGGCTACTTAATGTAATGATGGTGCTGGGTGGCAGCCCCGATAAGATCCTTGAGCATAGTCTGATGGAAGGATTGCCGATGATTATCCTTAATGATTTTTATCCTAAATTCAAGAAGTGTTAACCAATTTCTCTCATATCCTTTACCTCTCATAATGGGGATTGTCAGAAAACTCCATGAGAAGGTTGAATGCTTCTCATATCTTGTTGAACCTAGGCATGTTAGGACTGGCATCATCCCAATCATCTTTGTTGTAAGCAGCGCAGGTACCAGTAGCAGCAGCAGTGATCTTCTCGTTAGACATTTGGTAACACCCAGAATCAATACTGTTTTCATCCAAAAATTCATGAATGTTGTCATTCATGAACTTTTGTCGAAAATCTGCGACCTTGAACCCACAAAGATTGACTGAAACCACTTGTTCAGAATTATCCAATGGCAAACATGTTCAAAGAAAAGAGCAGAAAGCTCCAAGCAAGTACCTAGATGTAAATTGCAGACCTGTGGGAGTAGTTTTTTAGATCATGCAGAAGATGCTCCCCTCATCATTCTACGCCATCAAAACTTCATTCGGGAACTATTTTCAGTAGTGCCTAGTTGCTGCCCAGATAATCCCTTGGTCCACTAATTGAAATAAGCATAGGATTAGGAAGTAAGAAAAAAGACACCTAATATGTCTGTCTCTTTCAATCAATTCTTGCCTGGTAGGATGCATAAACACATTGGAAAGTAGGAGTCTCTACCCAAACTCGAGGAGTAACAAGGTTCATTGTTTGATAATTAATAACACCCTATCATAAATGGTTGTTAAACTAATCTTTATTAATATTTGACATGGGCCAAGCTTTCAGAAACATCAAATGACACCTATTCACAAATCACCGTGGGTGCTTAAAGTACCTAACTTGTAAGATAATGAGAGCCGTACAAGATGGCCAGGATGCTAAGAATTGGAAATTCAAAGGATGTCCTGACAACCAGGCGGGGTCCGACCGACCAACTCCAGAGGACAAAGTCCCCCAGGTATGGGAGAGGATAGGAAAGAGCCGATGACTATTCTAAGGCTGCAGCTAAGGTGCCAGAAAGAAAGACCCATAGCCAACACATAGCCAGTGGTAGAAAAACTTATGCTGACGAGACTGGAAGCAGAGACAAAAGGTGACACTTCTGCCTAGATAGGCTAACCAGGCTAGGGAGTCAAGACTCCACAGCAAGAGGGACATAGTACAGGACAGTAAGCTGCAGACACAGAACAGGCATCTGCCCGGATGGCAGAGGAGGACCCCAAGGGGTACCAACTCTACGCCTAGATAGGATTAGGCCATAAGGAGAACTGTCTAGGAAAGTTTAGTCTACCTAGTAGATGAGGAAAAACTCAAAAGCTAGGGTAAGAGGACAAGAGGAACATAGTTCCCAGTACAGTCAGGTTATGTCCTAACTAGGACGGGGAAAGGGCAGAAAAAACACCCAAGGGTTGTCTCTAAAGAAGCAGAGAGATTTAGTCCAGGGAAGGGGAAAATCTCGCCTACCTACGGCCAAAAAAGTTAGCCTACAAGGTATCCTGTCCAAGGATGGAGACGAAGCATACTTCAGCTGTCATGGGACTAGACAGGGATGGGAACAAAGATCCATAGTAATTAGGAACACTAACAGACACAACAGTAAGGGAAAAAGGGTTGGTGATGGGATACTCAGAAATTGAGCCAACTGCAACATTAGAACAGGAATAGTGCTCCAAGGGGTCTGCAGTGATAGGGCACAGAGGACAAGTTCTCACAACCAGGCACAGCCTACCAAAGACTAAGAGGGAAGTCTAAGAATGGTTAAGGTGACACCAGGGGTCTACCTATCAGCATAGAACAGGGGGTAAGGCGTTCTAATGTGTAAACATAAGTAAACATGGGAAATAGGTTCCCAAGACATGTGCCGCCTCGCCCCACATATAGGCTAAGTGGAAAGGGACAACAGTCACCCTAAGAAAACTGAAAACACTATCCAGCTCCCAGAGGGACCTTCAAGAATGCAGCTCCTCGCCATGACAAGTCGACAGCATAGGAGGATAGTCAGCCTCACCAAACCAGAAAGGTTAAGTGATAGAAGGGGATGGTGCATAAGTGAAAACGTATCAGGCATGGCCGCTGGCTGGGGTACTGAGCTAGCCTAAGTCAATGCCGATAAAAAAAAACACAAGAATTACCAAAAACGGGAGGTGGGATACCCACAATCATACCACACTGTAAAAGAATAATGTAAAACATATTCCTACAATAATATGACTAAATAACTAAGCCTTTCTGAGCGATTTGGTAACATGGTGTAATGGCGCTAACCACATGCCGGCCACAAAACAATCAAAGCATTTAAACTAAAAATACACGGGGTGGAGATACGTAATTCTCCAACACACAAAAAGGAGGGTACTCAACTTAGTCAATGAGGAAAAAGCCTAAGCATCCATGATCGAAAATTGTTCAAAAAGCTAAGAAAAAACAGGTAGAAGCTCCCCAAGCAATCGTTAAAAATTATCCTGCGAAGAGGGAATGGTTCAACAGGATACGTGTTAGTTGTAGCACACTGAGATCGGTAGTTGTAACGGCTCGCTTGCCCACGTATTCCACCCTCTACCTTATCCTTCGAGACAAGGTTAAATCTATTCGGGGAAGGATAACCATGGCTTGTTATTAACACATCCCTGATTTATACACGATATCTCTCGGGATATTCGCTCTGGAGGTCAGAACTCCATCGATATCTCTAGGGTAAAATTTCTCTGGTATATCACTCGTAGAAATATCCTAAGGAGAAGCTGCCAACGAGGAATTTCCATCAGCTTAAAAATATTACAAAGCCCTTTTAGGCCTTCTAAGCTTTGTCCAAACCTTCCATTTAGTCGTTCTAGCTTCCATTAATAGCAATCCTAGTAGATTTGAGGAAATTCCGGTACTTTCAGGCACAAGTGAAAAAATTCCTCTCTAAACCCTCCGGCAAAGTTCCTATGTTAGGCTTACCTAACCTAACGTTTTCCAGCGAGATAAGTCTGTACACCAGTAAAAACAGGTACTTTCCTGTCAAGGATGGCTGCAATTCCTTTGAAGATCGTCGTGGATACTGTAGGCTCGAAAATAACAATAGTGTAGGCTTTTGTGGACGGCTAGATTCAAATGTCCTAGGAGGTGTCAATAACTCAGGTCTGTTTACTCAAAAAATAAAGTTTGTCAAGTCAACCTTGTCATCCACAATCTTGCCAAACACTCTGACAGTGTAATTCTTACAGTAGTAACATCTTCACAAACGGGAATGCGTTTGAAATCAGGTTAACACAATATTCAAACAACCGGGGGGAATTGTGGACATCTTTATTGCGTGTAAACAAACATACAAATATGAAGTGCGACAAGTGCACGGCATACAACAGTTAGTACCAGTGGGAGTGAGTCGTTAGTTCTCAAATTATACTTAGCTTATCTCAGAAACACTTACAGTTCATAGGTATCGTCTAAGCTAGATATTTCTAACATAGAGTAACCTAACCTAACCTCATTAACGAAACATCAATTATCAATTGTTTGAAGAAACTTTAGTTCTATGTTTCTGTAGCTTGCGATTAAAGGAGGGTTGAAGATTTTTTTCAATACAGGGTGATAACAAGCACCACTGCAAGCAGTCATTTTAGATCATTGCATTCACCAAAATAAAAAACGGATTTTGACTTAGGAAAAATCTATTTTTGGCTGCTTCCTACTGTATAATATTTCTGCGAGTGATATTACAAGAGAGTTATTGTTAGTTATCACGGGTTCTAACCCCCGGAACGACTATCCGAAGATATCGTGTATAATCAGGGACGTATCCGAAGATAACCATAGATATCTGCACCCCCAATAGACTTCACCCAGTCTAATCCACTAAGGGGAAGGATAAGTGAGGAGCCGTTACATATCCTCTCACCTTACGGTACCCTCGTACATCTCTGGCGCCTTATTCCACATCGCAGCGGAACTACTGTGAAAAAAGGAGAATCCTACGAGGAATCGGGGAGGGACGTCGTAACGGGTGGGCCA
Source organism: Palaemon carinicauda (assembly GCF_036898095.1). Lineage (NCBI taxonomy): Eukaryota > Metazoa > Arthropoda > Malacostraca > Decapoda > Palaemonidae > Palaemon > Palaemon carinicauda. Next base: position 59,438,588 of record NC_090764.1, on the reverse strand, counting down.
TCAGGGCGACATGGCTATCTCACCAAAAAAAAGATTTTTCCTACGTCAAAATCCGTTTTTTGGGCTCGAAGCAGGTCGTCCTGATGAAAGTATACCGGAGAATAACCAATTACTCGGTAAGAGGCCTTGGGGCAAGGTCCCAATACCGAAATGCACTAACTGGATTACTCCCTCAAAGCATAAGTATCAAACTCAACCTTTACTAATGCCTATCATTCTTCTTATTTCCTCATTTTCCAGTCTTTCAAGCAGTGGTATTCTCATAATCCACCTCAGTATTCCTATCTCTGTTCTCTAAAGTTTTGCTTCCTCTTTTCATCTTAAAGCCCACGTTTCTGATCCATCCCTAAACACTGGTCTTATAACTGTGATATAAATCTTGATTTTTAGCTTGATTAGCATTCTCTTATCACATACCATTCTCACTACCTCCCTCCGCTTCCCCAGGGCTGTTATTATCCCAACTCAAGCCTCACATCCTTCCTCTTGACTTATAGTAAATCCCATGTTTGTACAATGTTTCACCTGTTTCATAACCGAGCCTCTAATTTCATGTATGACTATCCTTTCCATACCTTCCTTACTGTTCATCATAACCTAAGTTTTATCCACATTTACCCTCAGGCCACTTCCTCCAAAGACTGTTGCTACTCTATGAAACCTTCTCTGTAAGTCTTCCTTATTTTCAGCATTAATCTCCTAATAAATTGCTTATTGCAATTCCCACAGCTCTTCATTTCTAATCTCTTTACTTAACACTTCCATGTCCAGCACAAATAGAAACGGGCGTAATGCTGATCACTGATGTAATCCAACACTAACTTCAAAGGTTACTGTTTCTCCAACTACTGTTATTACTTTGATCCTTGTTCTTTTGTACATAATCTGAACCATTCTAACAAACCTCTCTGGAACTCTCCTCTTCCTCAAGCCCCGAAACATGATTTCTATCATAAGCTTCTGGTTCTCCTCTAGCCTCTTTTCTTGTGGCTGACTTGCTATAAAAATGGCATCCACAGTCCCTTTCCCCCTCACGAATCCATACTGCTGTTTCAAAATCTGTACAATTTCTCTCAAGCTCTCATCTAGTACCCTCTCAAAAAATTTCATACAATGCTCTATTAGTTCAATTCCCCTGTGGTTACCACATTCCATGACATCCCTTTTCTGCAAAAATATAAATACCATTACAATCTCATTCTAGCCTTTAGGCATTATTTCCTTTTCCCATACTGTTCTTAATAAATCCAGCATCCATTCTTCCCCTCATGTAGGTAGTATATTGACCATTTCAATGGTGCTTTACCATTCTTAGTTTTTCTCAATGCCCGCTTCACTTCTCTATTCCATCTCTCCATCACTGGCCCCTCCACCTCTTTGCTTCTCCCAGGTCCTCTCTCTCATTTCCAGTATTCAATAGTTGTTCAAAATACTCTCTCCATCTCCTCTTAATGTCTTCATCCCGATGCAATATATTTCCCAATTATAGATATAATTTTCTCTTTCCCTTGTTCCTAGGCTTCAATTCAATTGCTCTACCACTCTTCCAAAAGTTATATGTAGGTTGGCAAGGGCACCAGCCACCTGCTGAGCTACTACTGCTAGAGAGTTATTGGGTCCTTTGACTGACCAGGCAGTACTACATTGGATCCTTTTATCTGGTTACGGCTAATTTTTCCTTTGCCTACTGTAAGGATATCGTTTTCCCCGTTGTGTTTCCCTCGCCTGGACACACTTCTGCAAATTGTAATTTTATTATTTGTGCCACACAGTGGCTTTTTGTCTCATGATGTTGCGCTCTTTGAGAGCTTTGTTTTAAGGTATATAATTGTATATTTCCTTAGGCTACCGCCTTATTGTTTGATGATTTGTCTCATGTAAAAAACACAATGATTTTGACAGTTGGAGCAGTTTCCCTTCCGGGGCTACTTATCCGTCCGCACTCTGTAACTTAGTGACCGTTGCAAGTTTAATAAACCGTCAGTCCTTCTCCATTCGTCTTGCTGGCCTCACAACTGGTGACCCCCAAGATGATGGTAACACATGGCAGTTTTGGCTGGCCATTAACGGACTAAATACGGCTGCATTACCTTCGTATATATCCTTTTGCCAATAACCTTTAACGACGTTTTTTGGCTTTATCCGACACTTCGTTTTTTTTTTTTTTTTTTTTTTTTTTTTTTTTTTTTTTTTCCGTGAGGCAGCAACGATGAGTATATCTAACATAACCAGCTCAAGCCCTTGGCCCAATGCATCAACGAACCATGATGAAACCACCCAGCCCATCGTGCCCAGCAACCATTTAGCTGTGCCCAAAGTCAAGCTGGCCCCGTTCTCACAGCATAACACTGCCTCATGGTTCCTGAGGGCGGACATACTCTTCAGGGTGGCCAAGCTAAAAACCTCTGCGCCAAAGTTGACATCGTCCTGACCTCCATCCCTGAAGAGGTGTTTGACAAGATCTCCCCATGGCTCGACGTTCACTCCGGTCCGGTATCCAACGAAGACCTGCAAACCAAACTAATTAATATATACTCACTTTCCATTTAAGCAAGGGCACAGAAGGTCCTTGATCTCAGCAATAGGCCCATGGGCGACACCTCCCCCGTAGAAGCATAGGATGAACTGATTGGACTTCTCAGGCTGCCCGAGATTCCAGTGGACGATGACGCGGGATAAGCCTACCTCGCGAAATATTCCTTTGACGCCTTCCGCAGGATGTGAGAGCCCAGCTGACCGACACCGACAGCCTGCAGAGGAACGAACTCCTGTCGAGGGCACAGAAGTTATACGAAGCTTCCAAGGCCTCCTACTTTGGTGCATCATCCTCCTTCAGCTGCTCATCCCTCGGCTCCTCGGTGGCGCCCTCTGTTGACGATGACAAAATCCTCTCCCTGACGAAGAAGAAACCGCTGCAGTCGATGCAGCAGAACCATAGACCTAACCCGAGTTGGTACTTCTACCACCAGCAGTTTGGTAGCAACGCAATGAAGTGCAAGGCCTCCTGCAAGTTCCTGAAGAAAGTTTGACGTTAGCCACCGCTGACATCGACCGTGGCCGCAGTAGCAGATCGCAGCAGGATCGGATTCTACATCCTCGACGCCGTATCCAACCGTAGGCTTATGGTGGATACCGGGTGTATGCATTCAACGTCTCCTCCCTCACCGGCCGACCTAGACCGTGCGCCCTCACTCATCGCCGCCAACGGATCTCCAATACGGTGTCATGGGACTACGGAGCTGAAAATGTCAATCATGGGCCGATTTTACTCTTGGCCCTTCGCCATCGCTGACGTCAGACACCCCCTCCTCGGCGCAGACTTCCTGGCTCACCCTGGTCTACTCCTCAACATCGCCGGGAAACGCCTCATCAACACCGGGACATGCCGAACATGCCCACTGAGAGCTGGTCCTGGTATCACACCCATCTCCGCCGTCGTAGCGCAGCCTTACGCCACCCTTCTTCAGGAGTTCCCCGACGTCTTCAAGCCGGAACTTCGACAGTAGCATCAAGTCTACCACCTCATCAACACGACGGAACCATCCATACACGCCAAGTTCCGCCGCCTCCCGCCACATAAGCTGAGAGATGCTAAGCGTGCCTTCGAAGACATGGAACGAATGGGCATATGCAAGACAGCGTCCAGTCCTTGGGTGTCTCCTCTCTACATGGTGAAGAAACCGGATGGGACATGGAGGCCCTGCGGTGACTACCGGCACCTTAACCTCATCACAACGCCAGAGCATTACCCTCTGCCAAACATGCAAGACCTCACCAGCGCCCTCCATGGGGCAAAATTTTTAATAAAATGGACCTTCTTAAATCATACTTTCATATTCCTGTTTTCCCAGAGGACGTGCCTAAGACCGCCATCATAACACCGTTTGTCTCCTACACCTTCTCGTATTCAACCTTCAGCCTACGCAACGACATCTTAATCTTCTCCAGGACGAAAGAGGAACACTGGAGACACGTCCGTGCTGTGCTGAAACACCTTCAGGAGAACGGTTTGATTGTGCGCTTCGACAATTGCACATTCAGCTCTGAGAGGGTGGACTTCCTTGGACATCAAATATCCGCAGCAGGCGTGAAGCCCACATCGACCAAGGTAGACGCCGTGAAAACCTTCACAACCCCAACGACCATCCGGCACCTTCAGGATTTTTTGGGGATGGAAACTACTACTGTTGCTTCATCCCCAACATCGCCCACATCCTAACTCCCCTCAACGATGTCCTGAAGGGAAAAGCCAAGAAGCTCCTTTGGGGTCCCCTGCAGCAACGCGCCTTTGACAGGATGAAGGCCACCCTCGCCGAAGCCACCACCCTTGTGTATCACGACGACAGCGGCCCCCTGAAGTTGACTACCGACGTCAGCAACGTCGCCTACGGTGCGGTTCTCGAACAGATCGTCAACGGTTCCCCACAGCTGTTGACCTTCTTCAGCAAGAAACTAAAACCTGCTGAAACCAGGTACAGCACGTTCGACAGGGAGCTCCTTGCCATCTACCGTGCCATCCGCCACTTCAAATACATGCTTGAAGGTACCCCTTTCACCATCGCGATGGACCACCAGCTCCTGATCCATACTTTCACGAAGTCTTCAGATGCATGGTGCTCTCGCCAACAATGACACCTGGCAGCCATAGCAGAATTCGGCTACACTATAAGCTATGTACCTGGTAAGAAGAATCCCATTGCTGACGCCGTCTCCAGGATCAAGATCAACGCAGTCTACCTGGGGATCTACTACGCCAACCTCTCCGTAGAACAGCAGAGCAACCCAGAAGCCCAGGATTATCGTACGACAACACCAATGCTACAGATGAAGGACATTCCCCTCGGCCCAGGCGGTGAAACCATCCTCTGCGACCCTAGCACCCATGGATTCCCTTCGGGTCGCACTACGGCCCGTCTACTATCCGAGAAATTCATCTGGCCAGGGATCAAGAAAGATGCCCGTGAGTGGGCGATAACTTGCATTAACTGCCAGATGATTAAGGTCAACTGCCATACTGAGTCGGGAGTTGGCGATTTTCCCCAACACAAGAGACGATTCGGACACATCCACGTGGACGTCTTGGGACTTCTGCCGCTTTCAGGTTCTGCAAGATACCTCCTGACGATCGTTGACCGCTCCACTAGATGGTTATAAGCGACTCTGATGTCCGAAGCCACCACCCATGCCTGCGCCAAAGCTCTCCTGTCGAGTTGGATCAGCCGCTTCGGTGTTCCCGACGATATCACACCGGACCGGGGTTCTGCCTTCTTGTCAGAGATCTGACTATCTCTGCCAAACCTGATGGGAACGACACTCCACAGCACCACGGCATACAACCCTGCCGCGTACGGCATGGTCGAGAGAACTCATCGCACTCTCAAGGCAGCCCTGACGGCGAGAAGTACGGACGAACATTGGAGAGCGCAACTCCCATGGGCCCTCCTTGGTCTTCGCACTGCTCCCCGGGCAGACAGCGAACCTTCCCCTGCGGAGAGGGTCTACAGCAAGGCGCTTACAGTCCCTGGTGAGTTCTTCCCTGCAACTACCGGCGACACAAAGTTGAATCATCTGAGAGAGATCGCTGGGAAATTCAGGCCATGCCTGAAAACATACGAGGACAGGACCAGACACTTCATGCCCAAGAACCTAGACGACTGCGACTACGTCTTTATCCGGGTCGATGCTCACCGCCAGCCCCTGACTAGACCTTATCGCGGCCCTTACAAGGTCATCAGAAGGACAGCCAAATCTTTTCTCTTGAATGTCCACGGACAAGAAGATTGGGTGATGATCGACCGATTAAAACCAGCGTTCCTTGAAAGTAACGAGAAGATCACCGCGGGCCCTGGCAGACCTAGGATTCCCCCTCAGAACAAATCATCCACCAAGTAGGAGGAAACCACACAACGACAGAAGAAAATGATTCTTCCGAACCAGAGCAACCTTCCCCTCCGTTCAAGCACCAGAGGGGAACTACATCGCCCTCCACGATACAGGCATTAATCGCATCAACCCTCTCCGATATCCGCTGTCTGGGGGAAGGGGGAGGTACTTGTAATGACATCGTTTTCCCCATTGTGTTTCCTTCCCCTGGACACACTTCTGCAAATTGTAATTTTATTATTTGTGCCATGCAATGGCTTTTTGTCTCATGATGTACTCTTTGAGAGCTTTGTTTTAATGTATATAATTGTATATTTCCTTAGGCTACCGCCTTATTGTTTGATGACTTGTCTCGTGTATAAAGCACAATGATTTTGACGGTAACTCTGTAACTTAGTGACCGTTGCAAGTTTAATAAACCGTCAGTCTCTCTACATTCGTCTTGCTGTCCTCACACTACACATATACCGATTAGACTGGCCTATTCTTTACACATTCTCCTCTGTCCTCATACAACTGACAACATTGAGATTACCAAACAACTCTTCTTTGCTTAAGGGGTCAACTACTGCAATGTAATTGTTCAGTGGCTACTTGCCTCTTAAGAAGTGTAGAAGAGACTCTTTAGCTATGACAAGCAGCTCTTTTAGGAGAAGGACACTGTCTTGAATAAGAGTTCTCTTGATTGAGGGTAGGTTACACTTGGGCACGCTGTTCTATCTTATTTCTCTTCCTCTTGTTTTTATGAAGGTTTTATAGTTTATATATGAAAGATCAAATTTAATGTTCTTTTTTTATAATATTCCATTTTGAATGTTTATCACTTCTATCTTAGTTTGTTTATTTATTTCCTTATTTCCTTTCCTTAATGGGCTATTTTGTTCTGTTGAAGCCCTTGGGCTTACAGCATGCTGCTTTTTCAACCAGGCTTATAGCTTAGCTTATATTAGAAAAAATAAATTATGCCAACTTCCTCTTGACTCTCTTTCCTCTTTTCTGTACCGTTCATCTGCACCTTGCTTTACATTCCAGTCCTTGAATACCTTTGATTTTCTTTTAACTGACTATTACAACTCTCTATACCATGACTTTTCTCCTTTCGACACAATATCCGCTTGATCTTCCTAGTAGTTCCTCTACACATAATTCTTTTATATCTGTCCACATATTTTCCACTCTGTTACCCTGTCCAATCTCTGAGTTCAACCTTTCCAGTTGTTTCTCTCTCTCACAATATTCACTTCTCCTTTAAGGCCCCAAACCTCAATTTAAGATCTCCTCTTTTACTTCTGGGGTTTTTACTACTCATTTTAAAATCCATTACTACCAGTCTATGTTGTTTAACAGATGCTTCCCAGAAAATCACTTTACATATTTTCTAGAGAGTAAGATCAATTCTCAGAATTCTCAGATATGGCTATTTTAACGGTCAGTTTTTGTTCTGTTCAGTATCTAGGGGAAAAATCCTAGCTATTGAACGTGGAAATTTAAATTGGTTTACATTGTAATTTGGTTGCTACGTTTTTTTTGCTCAAAAGCATTTGTAATAATGAAATGTGATATGATTAGCAAATCTACGTGGCACGAAAACTCCATCATTCTATATTGTTCAATGACTTTATCGGTTCTAAATGTAATATATGTTCCAAACAAAGCTAGGGATTTAATTTGCGAGGTAAATAGTATGGCAGTCTTAGTTGTTCATATAAAGAAGAGTACAGTAATTAGGATGAAAACGGAAAACAGAGAAAATCTTAAAAAAAATAAATACCATTTTTTTCTTCGGAGAAATGTCTAATATGGAATTGTGTCTTTAATGAGTGGAACCAATTATTTAAAGAAACCGTCTCTTACTTTCAGTAATGCTTCCCAAGCCAGATTTATGTCCTATTCACGTTAAGCAGACATTCACACTGAAAAATATAACTTAAAAAATATGTTTAAATAACAAACTTCTTGCCCGATTGTACCTCTTCCTTCCATTTTTGAAATTAAAAACCAATTTCCTGGTACTAGATTTTGTGCCTCTTCAAAAAAGAAGAAAAAAATTACCCACTCAAATAATTGCCGTTCTTAATCCCCATGAATATCTCAGTATAATAATGGTAACTCCTTCACAAATGCTAGTGTTGATGCTTCATATGTATGTGGACTACATTTTACGGCAGTATCAGCTGTTGCATCCCGAAGGAGATTTAAATACACTTCCACACGACCTCCTCAGATTAAAAAATGAATGTTATCATATTTTCGCATAGAACCGAATGATAGTTTTCCTATTCTGAGTATTACCTTGTTGTGTAATATTAGCATTTTACCTCATTATTAGAGTTTATTTATAACATCTCTATTTGGACTTTAGAAACCATCGTAGTCCTGTTGCAGTCATTAATTATCAGCATAGATATTAACGGAATTTAATTCTTTGGTGGGGACTCCGAGGTTGCTATGGACCAAATTCAAACACACTTCTACTTCGCTTTATTTGCTATCTACACATATACACAATCACATACATTCACAGTTTACCTTGAATATTACTTCAACCTGACCTAAATATTATTTCGTAGGTCATCTGTAATACCTTAAACTTATCTATATTAGCAGAAATTTTAAACTCAAAACTTATACCAACCGCTGCAGATCTGTTTTCCCCTCGAATTTTACACTATACACAAAATGGTCTTGATGATTTCAAGCAAAACCTTAATGCAGTTGATTCCCTTTCATTTGTAGAATGTTTCCGCTCAGCTACAATTAAACATCCACCCATTGAATATCCACTAGTATTGGTATATACTTCAAGTATTCTTGCATCTGAACTATAATCTGAATAAGCCAACTATCTTTTACAGCTTCCTCTCTCAATCAATCTATCAAATGCATTCTCCATTATTTCACTTATCTCAAAATAGTACTCTTCCAACGACCCATCCATTTGGTCAAGGGATTAGCCATCCCTGAACAATTATTCATGAATTTCCTTCCAAATTCCATTAATCCTAAAAATCCTCTCAAGTCCCTTATGGTCCTAGACTTAGGGGACTTTCATACATAATAAACTTATCAGCCTCTTTTCAATCCAGACGCACTCACTATATGTCCCCAAACTTCTACCTCTTCTGCAAACCACCCACACTTTGATACTATCACTTTCACTCGAACCTCTTACAACTTTCTCAACACTGCACTTACTAACAGCTATTATGCTCTTCGATTGATTCATTCGCTATCATAGTATCATCTAGAAATACACTAACATTTTCTTTTGGAAAATCACCTAACACAGCATTCTTGGCTCTTTGAAAGGCAGATGGTGCATTAGCCAATCAAAAACTATAGTTCTTAGATTGATAGTGTCTTTTGTTGTTGAAAAGGCAGGGATGTCTCTACTCACCTCTGTTACTGGCATTTGATAATACCGACGCACTAAGTCCAGTTTGTAAACACTTTGATCTCATGCATACTATAAATCCACTCAGATACCATACGCATTGAAGACCCATATTTAACAGTGACCTCATTTACCTTTTTATAATCTATACACATTCTTGACCTTCAATCCGTCTTCTGTAGGCTACAGATACTATTAGACTATTCCATAAACTCTCACTCGGCTAAGTCACAATCACTCTTTCTAACTTTTCACATTGTTCTTTAATTTCTCTTGGAATAGGCGGCGGAAAGTGACGGGGTCTCTGATACATACGGGTATCCTCACTCAAAACAATTATAAACTCAGCAACTGTGACGTTCCAAAATCCTCATTTCCTTGGCTCAAAGCTCTTTTCCTTTCCCACAACATGCTATACACCTTCTGCTTCTCACTTTCACCTAAATTGTTATTCAATTGTATTTTCTCAATCAATTTTTCTTATTTCCATTCTGGTTGCTGAATTTCACCAGTCATTATATAGCCTAAATTCTTAAAACATACCTTTCGTTTTCAACATTCACAACAGTATCCATCACTCCTATCTTATCCGCTATTTGTATAATCTTCCACCTTTTCTTTCGCACATCCGTATATAGTTGTAAACATACTCTTGAGTTTTCAATATCTATCATTCCCTCAAATACACGTGTTACTCTCCTTATTCTATAACTTACCTCAGAATCACCCACTACAAATATATGCTTATTATTCCCTTTCCTACCCAGATTTGTACACCACCAAACCTTAACACTCACTAAACTTTCATTGTCTAGGGGTAATTTCACATCCCCCATATCCTATATTTCCATTCCATACAATATCTTTTACTCTAACACTACCATCACTCTTAACATACAACTGACTCCTAGCATCCTCATTCAACTTCACTTCGATAATTTCTTGTACAGGATGCGCTACGATACTATTTATCTTTAGAATCGTATACCTTAATAGCATATCTTATTTCATACAAAAATCCTTCACGTATCCTCTGCTCACTCACTTTAGGCAATCTCTCGAATGAATTTCTATACACAATATTCACACCATATCCAGTATCAATTAAAGTATGCATTGATATTCGTTTATACTCAATCATTATGCTAAAAAAAATCATCATTCTCTATCCCATTTTATATCACAACTTCCAAACCCTTCTCTCGCATTAAAAACATTTTTTTTCGTACACAGTTTACCTGGCCATCAGTGCTGTTTACTCTCCCCATTTCCTCTTTGTGTACAATTCTACACACACTTGCTACATGACAGCCTTTCCACAATTCGCACATTTACTCCCCAGGGTCTTACACATCCTAGCAAAATGATACTGCAAACCACAATTTACACATCCCACTCACACATTCTGAAATCCAGTCTCTTAACATATAACCTAGCTTATTACAATTATAACATTTATTCTGTCTAGCTTTCAAACACTTAGCCCTTTCACTGCACAACCAAAACAGGCACCTAATGACTACCTACAATCATTCTTCCCCTCATCCATTCTATTACATTTAAAACACCTTTCAATCTGACTTTCGTTCTTTCTTGATGGAAGGATCCTTCGGCGGCCTGCCGTCCATTACTCTGAAGACAGTAACTGCCTTCAATAGCCCAGAATATCCGGCATGTGCCGGCAGTCCCGGCATGTGCTGGTAGGCCCGGCAGGACTGGCGGCATGCTGCCGACAGTCAGTGCTGTAGCCTAAAAGTTTTTTCCAACCTACAAGGTGCTTCATGGGCAGCCTAATGTGAGACCATCACATATAAGAGAGCGATTCTCTCTACTAATTAATGGTTATCAACTATTATTGTTTTTAATCCCCAATATTGAACCTAAAAGATTGTGTTAAGAAGACACTCTATATCAAAGGATATCATCTTCCCCTAAAATTCGTTAAGAATTTAGTGTTCAATATCGGAGGAGGTGATAGCAATGGGCTGGACAGGAAACACATGTAGGTGTCTTTCCTATCTCTAGCTTACCCTATCTAAGCTAATATTATTAATAATATGTATGCTGAAATCTGAGAATTTCACCGAATACTTATATGCTTTTCTTTCTTTACAGGAGGAGCATCCTGAGTGCGGGAACAGCTTTTGCAGGGTCCGTAGTAAGAACTTTTACGACCATGGCATGTGCAGGGCCCATGCTTGCTGCGCAGTCACCAAGGGGGCTCTCAAGTACTGGGACCCACAGGTATGTACCATTTGTGAAAAACTGGTGAAAGAGGCTTTTGATGACCAAAAGTCTACTGAGTCAAGGGACGCAGCAAGGGAGACGCTGCGAAAATGGGTCGGGGCTTCCAGAAGAACACCTCTGGCCCATACCTTCCTAATGAGATGATGAGGGCTTGTCTTTTCCCTAGAGCATCTTCGGATGCGGTTATTCCCCATGCTCAACCTGAGATTCCCCTTGTCCAGATTCCGGTAGAATCTGAAGTATCGGATGCCTTGGAGAGCATCCAATTGGAGGACAACATGTCAGTTGTCTCGGAGGAGATAGAACAGTCTCCTAGTGGAGGAACTGGATCAGGCGGATGACGTACCACCTGAGGCCGAAGTCGAGAAAACCGAAACGATTTCGGTATCATCAGCCACGGTGACTGAGCCGGTGCCTTCGACTTCTTCCACTGCACCCCAGTTAGATTCTATCATGAGTACATTGCACTCACTGTTGTCTATGGTGCAGGACATTCAGAAGAAATCGTCCGAGAAAGAAGCTTCTCTTCGGACGGAAATGCATCAGCTGGTTGCAACACGTTTAGCCCCGAAGAAGCTAAATGTCAAGGATCTCCTCGCCTTCTCTGATGTCAACCCCTGGAGGTACGCAGAGCATATGCCTATGTCCGGGGGGGGGGGGGGAAGATCTTCCTCTCAGAGAAACTGAGCACTGTGCCAGTAGAGGAAATTGTGTTTTGGCCCAGCAAAGGGGCCTATCCGGATTGCTATGTCCATCTGAAGACGGAACCTGCATCCAAAGAGGAGACAGAGCCGAAGGAGACCATCATCCTTAAACTCTCTAAGGCCCAGGCCTTATATACAACCACCTTGAAGGAGGGGGCCTTTACTAGCTCCAAGGTGCCGGCTCTCAGCAAGAAGCATCCGTCCTTCATTGCTGACCCCAAACGTGCCTTTCCCTTTATGGACAAAGGGCTTAAGGCAGCCTTAAAGGCAGTTGAGGCAGGGAAACCTTGCCCTACACTAGAAGAGTGTAGACCCTTCTCCCTCGCCTTTCCATCAGACGATGCAGACTGGAAGGATGTGCACAACACCTTCACAGTCAGGAAGCTGGAGGCAGATATTGCCGGACGACAGTTCGGCGAAGACCTCCCGAAGTTGTCAGACTTTCTCCTGCGCAGGGAACAGGAGACAAAAGAACGTCTTGCTGCTTCTATGTCTCTGCAGACTGGCCTAGAGACTATGGCAAACATCCCGGATACCCCAGACATGTACATGGTCATGGTCTTCGCCAAATCTCATTTGGCGACAGTCACCAAGGACCTGTACAACTTTATTAAAGCCTGAAGGGATTGCAGAGAGTTCGTGTTCGCCTCGGCTGCGGTGAGACACGAACCAAGGATGCTGATAGCCGGGGGCAGCCGGCGGCAAATGTCTAGGTTATGGGTGGCCGGCTGCCGGCCGGCAACTTAGTAGCTGGCAGCCAGCCCCAGTATGTCTATTGTCATTGGGTCGTCGATCAGCGACACCCACGGCAAGCGGCGGCAGAGCAACTGCCGGCCGGCAGACAATCGACATGGCCGCCGGCAGCTACTAGCTGCAGGCGACCAGCCCAGTACAATGAAAGGCAGAGAAAAAGAGAGGATGGAGGAAGGCAAAGGCTCAGCCTTGCCCGCCTACATCCAGAATGAGGGTTCAAGTGGAAGGGGAATTATATTTAGGCTTCCACTCAATCATATCCCATCCACATGGGCTATGGAAGGAAGTCCAAGGGAGGACTGAAGAACACTCTAAAGAATACGAGGGTACCTGCCGGCAGCCGGCTCGGCCGGCGGCAGACAGGGAACCTCAGGCCAGTTCTACAAATTACCCTTAGGGTCAAATGTAGAATGACGGCCAGGGAGGGTGATGGCTCATCCAACACGAAAGAGACAGAGGGGAAGGGGTAGGTGTCCTATAAGTAAGGTAATGCCCGAAGGCACCACCCAACTTGAAGGATTCTGATCTCATGGAGTAACCTCAGGTAGGAGAAATCATTTCCCCAGGTTGGGTTAGTCAAGTGAGAAAGCGGCATATAAGATACAATCTCACAAGAGAACAGAATCTCGTACCAGAGAACTTAGGCAGTGAAGAAGTCATTTCTTCGGTCTAAGATCTACCAGCACAGGACTGTCTGCTAGACCAAGGAAGGAGGGATTGTCATACAAAACCCTCCATGTATGGACTAGGGAGGTCTAGCCTCCTGTAAGAGCAGCTTAACCTGACATGGAAAATCATTTCACCAAGACAGTAAGATGCCTAACACAGACTTATTACTCTGATATCCCGTTCTAAACTCAAAACTGACTCAGTGGTTAGGAGAAAGAAAGCAAAACGCCCCAGTAAAACTTTGCCGGAACTCAGTTCACAGCAAAGCTAACTGAAGATAGCCTAGGCTAATCAGAGGGAAGGGGGATTGCTCTTAGATCTCCTAGGAGATTGGTATTGACTTAAAAGGTATAGGAGGTGTCAGTCTCCCCTTAAAAGACAATAAAAGAGCAATGGGGACATGTATGAAAGTATACTAAAGCCCCTAGGCTAGTAGCCTAGGAGCATTGAGAATCGTTCACCGAAAACGGATTTTGAGCGAAGCGAAAAATCTATTTTTGGGTGAGATAGCCATGGCGTCCTGATGGAAGGTTCCTTATTGGTAGCTTCCTTGGGTATATTACTACTAAGATATTCCCAGAGAATTTAACCACAGGTTATCACAGAATTCTAACTTCTGGAGCGAGTATCCTAGAGGTTTCCCTTTAAGACATCGTATATCAACAGGGGACGCATGTATTAACGCGCCACATAGCTATCTGCACCCCATATAGAGTTAACACTTCGATATGGAGGGGCGGAGAATAGCTGGGGAGCCGTTCCACAGCTATACTCGTCCGTGGCTACTTTTGGTACTCGAAACGTAAACAAACGGGCGCCATTGCTAATGACGTCACGTCCGTCCTCATCCTGATGCCAGTTGCTTGCCAATCACCATGATACAGCAGGACAGGGTGGGGCCTGAAAGGCTGGACGAAAGTAGCAGGGAGGGTGCATCAGGACGCCATGGCTATCTCACCCAAAAATAGATTTTTCGCTTCGCTCAAAATCCGGTTTTTGGGCTCAAGCCATGGCGTCCTGATAGAAGAATACCAGAGAATCAAAGTATCGTGGTAGATTTCCCCTTGTAGAGTAAGTGCCAAGGGCTTTGAATAAGGTAAGCATAGTGACCTCGATAGAGGTTCCGTGGGAATGTAACTTCCTGCCCCCCTTGGCAGAGAAGTCCCAACAGACAATGCCGAAGATCAAAGTGGTCATCGAAGGGCTACCCACCTTGTGGAGAGAACGTGAAGAACTCGGAGACAAGTCAGAATGGTTGATATTCAAATAGTAACATTCTCAAAAACAGAAAAGTGGTGGTTAGGCACTGCATTTTGTAGCAAGAGAACGATCTGGTCTCGAAGATATAGCGCAAGTAAGTATTCAGTTAGGAATATTACCCAGCATAGGTGAGTATATAATATGGATTGAACCTATTATTCTTCATTATTTTTAAAAGAAAGGGGATAATGAAACTATGACAACCATGTATTTCATAGTATGAGTAGGAGCGGAGTGAGACGCACAAGTAATAAAAAAGAAATTTTATTTCACAATTGCAGGATATAGTAAAATAAATGCAATAAGGGATGTAGAATTAATTTACAATAAATTATAATGTACATAGTAATGAAAGACTTCGCTCTTGAATCTGAAAGAAAATTTCAAATTATTAGAAGGAAAAAAACACATCATGCTCTAGGCATGCGGCACTCATGTGACGACTATGACATTTCACCATGTAAAGAACAGTCTATGAAAAAACACTAAGTGTCTCTGAAATCACTACGGATCACGCGAAGGTCAACATAGGCACCCGAAGAGTTAAAGTCCCAAGTAACTCACTGTTCTATGCAGAGTTAATTGCAGGTTTCATAACACTACCTGCGGCTACCACGAAATGTTTAACTTCATGCACTTGCTTCGCGTAGTGCTTAAAGAAAACACGCGAGGATTTCCAGCCTGTGAAACTCTTGAGGCTTTCAAAATCCATGCTCTGGAAAAAAATTGAGAGACGATGTGACTTTTTTAGGATCATGACCTGCGGGTGTACTGTCAGGATCCGCTCTGCGAATGAAGTAGGTGATTTTCGCTCTTAGTTGTTTCAGTGACAGGTCGCTACCCGATGTTTCTCCTTTGAAGAGTTGGCCTCCACCAAAGTCAGAAGTTATACGAAGATAGACCTTGAGGCTCTCTACCGGACATAGAGAGGCATCTTCTTTCAGGGGGCAGATTCTCCAAGGGCCCCATCTTTTGGTGGGTAGTTCATTTTTCGCGAGAAACGTCGGATCCGGGAAGAGGGTAAGGTCTCCTGAGTCTGTAAACAGGATGTGACCCTCGTCTCTTGATAATGCCACTATTTCGCTGACTCGGGCTCCTGAGGCAAGAGCAAAAAGAAATATAGCTTTTTGAGTCAGATCCTTGAGAGGGCACGAATCGTTGTCCAAATTGGAGGCAAAATGGAGTACCTTGTCCAGGGACCAGGAGATAGGTTTTGGCGGAGGTGCTGGGCGTAGACGAGCGCATGCCTTCGGCAGTTTATTGAAGATGTCGCTGGACAGATCAATCTGGAAGGCGTATAGTAGTGGTCTAGTCAAGGCCGATTTGCCGGTAGAAATCATGTTGGCTGCTAAGCCCTGTCCATGAAGGTGAATGAAGAAGGACATGCAAAAATCATTGGTGATTTCCGTAGGATTTTTTGCCTTGACGAATGAGACCCACTTTCTCCAGGATGATTCGTATTGCCGTCGTGTGGATTCGGTCTTGTATTCCTCGAGGAAGTCTAGACTTTTCTTCGAGATTCCAAAACTTTTCTTTGCGGCTAGGGAGAGAAAATCATGAGATGAAGGTCCCTGATTTTCGATGATGAAGCGAAGACAGTCGACTTCTGTACTTGCTGGGAGAGAACTGGGCCCGGTAGGGGGATCAGCGTGGGCTGTAGCTCCAGTGCTAGGGGTACCAATTGCTTCGGGGCCACTAGGGCCGCTGTCCCTTTGAAGGTTCTCAGCTTGGAGAGGACTTTCAGCAGAAGGTTGGTGGGAGGGAACAGGTAGATCCTGGACCATCTGTTCCAATCCAGTGACATGGCGTCCACTGCTTCTGCCTTGGGGTCCTCGTACGGGGTCACGTAACGATGAAGTTGATTGTTGTCGCTTGTTGCGAAGAGATCGATCTGAAGTTCTGGGACTTGGTGAGAAATGAAGGAGAAGGATCTTGCGTCTAGAGACCATTCCGACTCTATCGGGCTTGTCCGAGATAGAGCGTCCGCCGTCACGTTGCGGAATCCTTGAATGTGAACTGCAGACAGGTGCCATTTCTTCTTCTCTGCCAGACGGAAGATTGGGAGAAGCACCTGATTTATCTGGGGCGATCTCGAGCCTTGGCGATTGAGACAACGGACTACCACCGAGTTGTCCAGGGTCAGACGAATGTGGATCGAGGAAGGCGGGGAGAGTTTCTTCAGAGTGAGAAGGACTGCCATGGCCTCACAGATGTTGATGTGAAACGTCTTGAATAGGTGAGACCATGTTCCTTGAGCCTGTTTTTGGTGGGAGTGACCTCCCTAACCCTCCAGCGAAACGTCCGAGTGGATGTTGAGTGATGGAGGTGGATGTTGAAGAGGGATGGACCTTTTCAGGGCCTTTGCTTCCGACCACGGCTTTAGGAGTAACCGAAGTCTGTTTGGGAGCCGTCTCTTGAGGTCTCTTCGAGCGATGGATGCAGAACGTCTCCAGACTCCCGCGGCATCCTTTAGCTGTGCACGCAGCACTGGGTTTGTCACTGAGGCGATCTGTAGAGAGCCTAGAACTCGTTCCTGCTGACGTCTTGAGATCCGTTTGGATTTCAGCAGTTTTTTGACAGACCCTGCTATTTCCTTCATTTTCTTCTGGGGGATGGAAAGGCGGTGTGACTGAAGATTCCACTGGATTCCTAACCATTGGAACTTCTGAGCTGGAGAGAGGCGAGATTTCTTTCTGTTTATCTTGAATCCCAGGTGTTCCAGAAACTGGGTGACTTTGTTGCAGGATCTTAGACAATCTTCGGGCGATGGAGCCCAGACCAGCCAGTCGTCAAGGTAGGCCATCACCTGGACGCCACGGAGGCGGAGCTGTTGAACGATGGCGTCTGCCAGCTTTGTGAAGATCCGTGGGGCCACATTGAGGCCAAAGGGCATGGCCCTGAAAGCGTAGCTTTTCCTTTGGAGTCGAAATCCTAGGTAGGAAGAAGTGTGGTGGTTCATTGGAACGTGCCAGTAGGCATCCGCCAGGTCTATGGAGACCGTGTAGGAACCTTGAGGCAGAAGGGTCCTTATCTGTTGAAGAGTCAGCATCTTGAACTTGTTGTTCGCTATAAACTTGTTGAGGGGGGATAAGTCTAGAATGACTCTGAGTTTGTCGGAGTCCTTCTTGGGGACGCAAAAGAGTCTTCCTTGGAACCTGGTTGACTTTACCCTCCTTATCACCTTCTTGTTCAAGAGTTCTAGGACATATTCTTCCAGAAGGGGGGTTGACTGTTGGAAGAATTGCTGGAAGGTTGGGGGTGGTTGAGTCCAGCTCCAGCCTACACTCTTCATGACAATGCTGTGTGCCCAGGGATCGAAGGTCCAACGATCCTGGAATTGGCGGAGTCTTCCTCCCACCGGAAGCACTTCATTGCTTCTGGTTTCCCGAGGGCTTACTACCTCGGCCGCTAGCTCCCTTTCCTCCTCTGCCTCTGGAGGGATGGCGAGATGCATCTCTGCCTGCACCTCTGTTTGAGCCTCTACCTTTGGGACGAAAGATTGTTGACTGTTGCTCAAAAGCAGGGGTGAAGACCGGCGACTGTGACAAGACCGGTTGGGTGACAAGTTGAAAGGTCTGCTGTGGCTGAGCTGCCACTTGGGGAGTAGCGGATCCCGGAAACTGCCGTCTCTGTTGACGTTGCTGGGGTATTGGTTTTGTGGGTTTCCTGTTAGGTTGAGGGCCGTCGTCCTGAGAGGATTTCCTTTTCTTCGACATGCCCCATTTGTGGAGAAGGTTCCTGTTCTCCGTGGCGGCCTTGTCGGTGATCTCTTTCACTAGGGAGGAGGGAAAGAGGTGCTTACCCCAGATGTTGGAGGAAATCAGCCTCCGGGGTTCGTGTCTCACTGTAGCACCAGAGAACACGAATTCACGACAGGCTCTACGAGCCTTTGTGAAGCTGTACAGATCCTTTACTACGGTCGCCAAATGTTTTTTGGCGAGAACCATGTAGTAGTCAGGGACCCTAGTGTCACCTGCCATGACTTCGAGCTGTACTTGGAGGGACATAAATGCGGCGAGCCTTTCCTTCGTATTATGTTCCCGAAGAAGGAGATGGTCGTTAAGTTTTGGGAGGTCTTCATTAAACTGACGACCAGCGACGTCAGGTTCTAGTTTTCCCACTACGAATGTTGACTGGACGTCTTTCCAGTGTCTAACATCAGGGGGAGTAGTCAGGGAGAAGGGTCTGCACTCCTCCAGTGCATGGCAAGGTTTTCCTTCTTCCACTGCCTTATGCACCGCAGTGAAGACCTTTTCCAAGAAGGGGAGGGTCGCATCGTCTGATGCGACATAGGTTGGGTGCTTCTTGCTAAGCGCCGGTAGTTTGGAGCAGGTGAAGCCCCTGCTTTTCACTGCATTGGCCAGCATAGCCTGGGCCTTCGGGAGATCGAACACTCTAACCTTCTTCGGTTCGGTCTCTTCTTTAGAGGCAGGTTCAGATCTAAGTCGGACGTAACAGTCCGGGTAAGCCTCAAAGGTTGGGAAGAATTCCACTTCTTCCAGCGTGATCGAGCCGACCTTTTCGCTTACGAAGATTTTGCCCGTAGTGATCGGCATGTGCTCGGCATACCTCCAAGGGTTAGTATCCGAGCATGCAGGGAGGTCTTTAACCGAAATCCTTTTCGGCTGCTTCGAACTTCCCATGTTGGACTTGAAGAACTCATGAGTCTCGCGGAGTCTCTTATCCATGAGAGCCTCAAGCATTTTGAAGATCTCCTGGGTGTTGGATGGGGTAGGATCCGGGGTTGCAGATGTAGACGGGAGTGACATATCCGTCAGTGTAGGAGTCGGTGTGGGAATGGATGTTGGAGCGACCTCCTGCTCCGACTCAGGGTATTCCACCTGGTCTTCCTCATAGTCCAGTTCGTCGCCCATGAGGTTCCTCTCCGTGTTCTCCGACACTTCCGACATACGTTCCACGTTGTCGGCATCCAAACGGCACTCGTGCATGGACTGATCCATGACTACATCTGGTTCCACCGTTATCCGTTATCTGGACGGTGGGAATCTGATCTTTGGGGACCAGTGAGTCTGGGGATGCCTTTGGGAAAAGTAAGGCCCTCAAATCTTCGGTGGCGAGATATGGTCCGGTGGCGTTCTTCTGGAAGCCACGAACCCACTTGAGTAGCTTCTCTCGAGAAGAGTCCCTAATCTCCGCTGAAGGAGGATTGTAGAACACTTCGACCAGGCGGTCCTTGCAGACTGTACAGTGCTGCGGGTCCCAAAACTTCAGATCGCCTTTCTTATTGGCGCAGGGGGCGTGGGTCCGACACGCCGTGTGCCCGTAGAAGTGCGGGCGCTTCACTCCACAGAAGTTGTGGTCACATTTCACGTACTCCTCCTGTAAGAGAAAGAGAACATGAGTATACGGAAGTCATACAACTGACTTATATTACTCTAAAGTTAAATATTAAGTAGTTAACTTTACTTAACATTAATTAATTAATAACATTGTAATGTTAGAGAGTGGAGCGGGAAATGAAATAGACAGATACATACTCTGTGTATCCCGCCCAGCTGGTTACCGTAACCTTATCAGTAGGCAATTTGTTTGTGGCCGAGGACACAAAGCAGAATTCTTCATATATCACCAAGGAAGGCAGAAGGAAATTCTAGCAGGAATTTGCCTAAGATGTAAATCAAGGACTGAGACCACTCAGGCCATTAGTATGGGGGGTTGTAGAAGACCCCATAGGGCAACGGTTTCCGGCAACCAGCCGTGCTAAGATACACACAGCATGCTGGAAAATTGTGGTATGCAAGAAGACAGCATGGCCATTAATAGAACGGTAAGACAATACCTATCTATTGGGGTAGTCAAGCTATCTGGTTGCAGTGTAGGGCTATCAGCATGAAGTCGATAGCTAGGAGAAGGGGTGCAAGTCTCTTGGCGCTTCCAGAAGGCGCCGGCAGACCGGCGGCACGCCGGAGGCCGCTCCAGCAGAGTTTCTGGCATTAGGGAAGACACATATAGAAGTCAGGAGTAATGTCAGGTTGGCGGCATCCAGCACAGCGGCGGCACGCCGGCGGGAGGTGGCGGCTCCGGCAGCCGGTGACAAGGTCATAGGATAAGGAGGGGGGTTATAGCATACCCGGACTGCCGGCAATCAATGCCGGCACGCCGGAGGCCGCCCCGAAGAACGGACGACCGAAGCTAGGTAGTGTAAGGGTAGGCCATCGGCTACACACCGACGGAAGGCGGCAGCCCTCCGGCACGCGGAGGGCTGTCGACTAAGGAGGGTATCTGAGGAATGTGTCACCAAGGGAGGGTGGTAAAGCCGGCGGTAGAGGCAGCAAGGGACCGACACCAGGACAGGAAGAGAGACAGAAGGAGGGATGGAGGGGTAAGAATACGAACCCCTATAGCATCCCACCTGAGAGTGTATCCATGATAGGAGTGAGCCCTATCACCCAATGGCAGGGGGCCGGCAGACGCCCGGGTGCCAGGGGAACCCAAGGGAGGGTTAGGGTACACTCAAGTGTGGGGGGAACCCCTGAGGACAGATCGCTTCCAGTGGCTAACCCCATAGGACCCTATGAAGGGTATATGTACCAGAGCGGCCTGCCCACAGGAGCTCAAGATAGCCCTATCACTCCACCCTAAGGAGGAGTTGTAGGACTAGGGACAGATGTGTATAGGCTAGCCTATGCATAGGCTAGGCCATACCAAGTGATAGGTGGGGAGGGGGAGAAGAGGGGTCTTCCAAAGGGGAGGCTCTGTAAAAAAACGGCCGCCAAGGAAGGGAGGACGCTCCCTAGCCCAGAGTAGGTAACCTGCCTGAGAACGGTGCATAGGTACCGTTTCAAGCTAATAGTACAGAACTAGCCCCCACCGAGGCCTAACCTAGAGAAAGGATGTAAAACCCCAAGCTAGGTAGGCTGGAAGACATATCGCAAGTTGCAATGAAGGTCAGGTAACCTAACCTCAGCAACCGAGGAAGGACAGGCCGTTCCTCTTTCTCGGACACAACCCTAAGGGGGGATCATTCCCTTAGGGAGGACAGAGAAGCGATAAATACTCTGATACAGACTTAATCCCCTTACGTGGTAGGGGGAGCAAGGCCACACAGAGGGATGCCCTAGGGCAGGGGGTGAAGGAAGCATATAGGGGTCCTACATTTAGGTTAGGTTAGAAAGGCACACTATCAAACCGATCCCCTATATGGTCCCTGAAGGCGAAAAAACACTTGCATCACAGTAACAGTATCATAAATAATGCCACTATCTTCATAACTTAACCTAGGATCACTGGAATATATCATGCATGAACACTGGTGCTAGGCAATCTGGCCTAGGGGCTAAGCTAGCAATCTAGTATGGGGTCAGGCGATGACCGAATAAAAGAGCGTCAAAACACGATATATAAAGTTCCTAGCTATGAAGACTAAATAACTAACAGTATCAATTAGTTAAGAGGCCGGAATAAGCTGTTCAGGCTAGCTAAATAAGGCATGCAGGGGAAAAGCGACGCCATAAAATGGCGAGACCGGTAGTAAATAAGATTCACTTTTTGTTCATGAAATGTTTATTATCACTTGGAAGGCATCACATGACAATGATAATATCTGCAATGAAAGATAGCATGATGAGAAATAAAATGGCATTTGCATCGGCAGCCAAAATAAATTCAATATGAAATTACACTGACACCTAATAGCATATATGGGTCAGTTAGTAAATTCACAGTATACACAGCTAGCTAATGAACCATTTGCTGCTAGCATATAATAGATAATAAAGTTTAGCTAAAGTCTATAGACAATAATACTGAACCATATACGCAGCAAGTAAATGAGCTGCCAAACTGAAACACTGTTTGCTTACATTCTCACAAATGAGCGCCAATGTATAGATGACGCAATACACATAAATGAAATAGGATCCTATAATGCACATAATGTATAGACGACACAATACACATAAATGAAATATGATCCTATAATGCACATGAATGAAATAGGATCATATAATAATTATAACATGTACAACATATATGAATAGACAATCCTCTACCTCCTCCCAAGTTTTTTTGGCGTACTAATAAGAAAACTCAAAAACAAAACTGAACATGTTAGAGCAATATATGAAAACTACTTTATAAAAGCATATTAGCTATGTGGCTATGGAGCATAGCTGAATGAAAAATATAATATCATTAAGATAAATAAAGGGTGGAAAAGTATTGGTCTGCAAAAACGAATCAATACGTATTACAATCATAGTCAGTCAAGTAGGCAGGCTTCTTGCGCAGCCTCTGAGGACGATCCGGAAGGGCACTTAGGGGAGCTTGAAAGAAATTATCAGGAGAGGCATCAGGGTGTGCATCATGTAGTGCTGCGTCAGGTGCCTGTGGGTGGTGAACAGGTGTTATGGGAGATTGAGGACGTGGTGATGGGGGTGGTGTGGCATCTGTGGGAGATGTAGGTGCAGGGTATGGCACTTCCAGTCGATCAGTAGAGTGCGGTTCTGTATCAGGTTCTGGTGGCGATGATGGGCGTTGACGTGATTTCTCGTGCTGGGGAATTGGGTATCCAATGGTTAATTGTGGTCATCTTGGAATAGCAGGGATGTATTTCCTCAGAAATTGTCTGTTGCGAAGAGTAGCCCTTCCAGAGCCATCGACCCTGACAATGTACTGATCGAATTGACGCACTTCGGACACAACGCCTGTTTTGTCCCATTTTAATGGGTTCGGGCCTGTCTGGTTTTGGATGCAGACGTTGTCGCCAACTCTCAATGGCGGGGGCCGCTTAGTGTGCTCGGTCCAGTACTCGGCCATTCTCATATGGCGATTCCGGAGTGCTTCCTCGCGTTGTGCGAGGGTGCTTCTCCAAGTGGGATGGGGGTTGTATATTCCTGGCAAGATGGAGATGAAATCCTTAACCCTGGATAGGTACGGTCCTCGGACACCCCTTTAAGGGTATACTCGGACGCGAACGACCCCGACGCCAAAAAAAATTCTTGAAAAATCAGTTTTTGCAGTAACCTCCTTTTTTCTTTTGCCAAAAAAACTTCAATGAATGCTTAAAACAACTGTAAAGATAAATACTACTCATCTGCAGAAAAACTATTTATTATAAATATTTTAAAAAATTAAGTAGAAAAAAAAAAGACCTGACATAAAAATTCATAAAAAAAAAGTTTATACATATATACACAAATCCTTTTAGGAATTGATTCTTGAATGTTTAGGACACATCTTGATGTATTTTGGATGAAGTCAGACTCATGGAGGTGAAGATCTGAAATGAGAAAAAAAGGGTAACTTTTTTTGGTCAAAAAAAATTGTCCAAATTTCATGAATTTTTTTGGGTACCCAAATGAAATAGGAAGTGGCTAATTTTTTTATGGAATAAACATATGTTATCCTAAAATAGAAATATGTAAAAAAAATCTTCATTATTTTGTAAATTACATTTATATCAGGGGCCATATCTAAAGGTAATTTTTTGAGTACTTGGAAATTTCGTAAATAAATACATATATTTAATATATAATATGATATTTATGCAGGTAAAAATATATCAAAATATCACAAATTCTATAGGGAACAAGAATATATATAGATAGGGCAGCTTACGCTTCGGATATGTCCACAAAATGGCCGCCAACCACACTGACTCAGACTCCCTAATCTGCCACTTGAAATGTAGGAAGGGTATGTCAATTTCAAGGTGTTATTTACTAATCTAATTATTATTGGATATGCATAAAAATTGTATGGTGGGTTGCTGGATAATTGTCGATTATTTTACGACTATAAAATTAAAATTCTGACCCAAAAAATCTTTTTTGAAGGGAAATAAAATCGAAAAAAAAAAAATGTAAAACAATATTTTAGCTAAAAAAATTTGATGATATTCAATCAAAAAAAAAGTAAACAAAATTTTCCGACAAATAAACATCTAGAGGAATCATTACTCTGTGATAGTTCCTTAGTACGTAGTAATTTTGAAAGAATTGGGAAAAAACGAAAAAATGGCAATCACCGGAAAATCGAACACATACCTATATATACGCCATATCTGGCTAAAAAAAAGATAGGCATGGGTAGCCAGATCATCTAGAAACACTTTCCAACACTATAAAAATATAAGTTTTGCGACACTACTTGCCAATTCCTTACGGTAACATGACTAAGCAAAAAAATGCAAAACAAATAAAAAGGGGCACTCGTGGAAAAATGACCATTCTAATATACGGCATTTCAGAAAAAAAAAATTTCAGCCACGTGCTAGGCAAACCATCAAGGCATATTTTCCGACAAATAAACATATAAATGAAATATTACTCTGTGATAGTTCCTTAGTACGTAGTAATTTTGAAAGAAATGGGAAAAAACGAAAAAATGGCAATCACAGGAAAATCGAACACATACTTATATATACGCCATATCTGGCTAAAAAAAAATAGGCATGGGTAGCCAGATCATCTAGAAACACTTTCCAACACTATAAAAATATAAGTTTTGCGACACTACTTGCCAATTCCTTACGGTAACATGACTAAGCAAAAAAATGCAAAACAAATAAAAAGGGGCACTCGCGGAAAAATGCCCAACATTCTAATATACGGCATCTCAGATAAAAAAAAAAGATATGCACGTGTTAGCCCAACCATCAAGGCACACTTTCTAACACATAAACATGAAAAAAAAATCAATAATATACGGCAATTCCTTACTACGTAGTAAATTTTTACAAATATTGAAAAAAAAACAGAAATTGGCAACCGCAGTTAAATACCCAATATACCAATAACTACGTCGTATCTGACAAAAACAAAATCACGCATGGGTAGCCAGATCATCTAGACATACTTTCCAACATTAAAAAAGCAAAAGTTTTACGACACTATTTCGCAATATCTTACGGAAAAATGACTTGGCAAAAAAATTAAAAAAAATTAAAAAGGGACACTCGCGGTAAAATGCCCGACATTCTAATATACGACATCTCAGATAAAAAAAAAGATATGCACGTGTTAGCCCAACCATCAAGGCACACTTTCTAACACATAAACATGAAAAAAAAATGAATAATATACGGCAATTCCTTACTACGTAGTAATTTTTACAAATATTGAAAAAAAAACAGAAATTGGTAATCGCAGTTAAATACCCAATATACCAATAACTACGTCGTATCTGACAAAAACAAAGTCATGCATGGGTAGCCAGATCATCTAGACACACTTTCCAACACTAAACAAGCAAAAGTTTTACGACACTATTTGGCAATATCTTACGGAAAAATGACTTGGCAAAAAAATGAAAAAAAATGAAAAAGGGGCACTCGCGGTAAAATGGTCCTCGTGGTGATGAACGACATTTTAACTAAAAAAAAAAACATGCACATGGTAGCCAAACAATCCACCAAGACTTTCCACAACTGATAACCTATACAAGTTGCACCATTCTACGACAATTTCATAATACGTAATAACTTTGATAATTATGCAAACTACCTCAGAAGGGTAAACTCGGACGCGAACGACCCCGACGCGTCTCAGAAATCGGGGAAGGAGTACAGCTACAGCAATGCACATCTGGACACTACTAGAGCGTGTAGGGGAGACACCTCCTGCAGGTCGATCACCCACAAATTCAGTCACAGGGGTGAGTCACGTGAGAAAAACCTGTTTTTTTTTTACGCTCGGGGTCGCAAACGACCCACCGTACCTATCCAGGGTTAATGGGCCTTCCGAAGATACACATAGCTGGAGAAACTTTGGTTTCTTTGTCAGGGGTATTCCGGTATTGAAGGACGGCGCGCTGAAAGGTGTCGATGTTCAGGTCTCCTGTGGGCCCAGTGTTGTCGGTGAGGAGTCTTTTCGCTATTTTAACGCCAACCTCTGCCCTACAATTAGAATGGGGAAAATAGGTTGAGGAAAGACGATGGTCGACCCCCCAAGCCTGAGTGATTTTTGCAGAGAACTCTGGGCCACCATCAGAAGAAAGCTCATCAGCGATTCCATATGTTGCGAATATCCTCCGTAGACTGTTGATAAGCCCAGTGGCACCATCTGCTGCGCGTTCGATGACAGGCCAATTTGAATACCTGTCCACTACAACGAGGTACTGTTGTCCTTTGTAGTGGAAAAAATCGGCACAAATATGCTGAAATGGATAGGCAGGAGGGTTTTGTGGATGTGGGGGAAGGGCGGGTTGGGAAGGTGCAATGCGGTTACAGTGATAACAGTTCATACGTGTGTCTTGGAGATCTTTAGAGATGCCGGGCCAAAATACAGACGAATCTGCTCGTGCTGTCATCGAGGTGATTCCCTGGTGAGCCGCATGAAGGGCTTGGAGTACTTGTTTACGAAGGGTGGGGGGGATCACAATTCTGTCTTTGTAGATGACTACACCGTCTACAGTATACAATTCGTGGGGGAACTTATGGTATTCGTGGAGATGCGGTGGTACATCATTCTTAGCCTCGGGGATGCCATTTTCAATCAGTGAGATCAGATGTTGAAAGTCCGGGCAGCTGTTAGTTGCAGTTTGAACTTTGTCCCACGTCACTGAGCCGAGGGTTTGCAGGGATGTAACGTGTGCACACTGCAGGGCAGAGTCGATATCATCCTTTATTTCATCACTGCAGGAGTGCATGGATGCGATGTCGTCCTGCAAACGTAGTTTCATTGGAGGACCATTGCCTGTGGGATGTCGTGAGAGCGTGTCAGCTGCTTTGTGTTTTGTGCCAGGAACATGGACCATTTCGAAGCGGTATCGTAGTGTCTTTTCTTTTAAGTTTCGAAGGCGAGCGTTGGAGATGTCTTCAAAAGATCGATCACCAAAGATTTTAAGTAGGGGCTTGTGGTCCACTGCAATGAACAAGCTAGGGCATCCAAGGACGAAGAATCTGGTTTTGTTAAGGGCTTCCACTACAGCCAAGGCCTCTCCTTCAATGGGTGCATAACGAGACTCTGCTGGGTGTGTGAATCTACTCCCAATTAAGGTGGTTTTCCAGCCCGATTTGCAGCAAAATGGCCGGGTTGGTGTGCACAGGCAGTGTTTTTGGGTGAGCCAGAACCCAATGCCTGATTTGGACCAGTCGGTAGCAAGGCGTGTTGGTTTTTCTTTATTGTAGATCTGAACGCCCCTCTTGATTTCGTCGATTATGTGATCTTTAGATTCCTCAAAAAGGGTGTCCATGTGTCTGTCCCAACAGAAAGGGTTGCCAGGGCGCAAAAAGTTACGAAACGGGGTCATGCGTTTGGTCATAGAGAAGGCATAAGAGACTTGATTGATGAGGCCAAACCAGGAACGCACGTCGGTTATGTTTTTTGGTGTGGGGAAATCGCGTATTGCAGACAAATATTTCTCACATGGCCGGACGCAATCTGGTGTGATTTCAAACCCCGCAAACTGGACAGTGTTAGCTGAAAAAACAAACTTGTCAGGATTTAAAATGATACCATTATGACCACAAATATCTAACCATTGTACTGTCTGGAAGAAACTCTCCTCTATGTTGTCTGCCCAGAGCAACGTGTCATCGATGCACTTGGTTTTGTTCGGGATATGACCGACCAGTTCGTCGTATCGTCTGGAATAGCCGTCACCAGAAGCTATGTATCCTTGTGGGGCCGTGCAATACCTGTAGCGGCCCCATGGTGTGATGAATGTTGTTAGGTGACGGTCTTCGGGCCGTAGCGGTACGCTGTGGTATCCATTCCAGGCATCTAAGACGGTTTTACGTTTACCTGCTGGCACTGCACGAGCTTGATGGAAAGGGGATGGTGTGTGGTGTGTTTCGCGAGTGGCATGGAGGTTGAGGGCTTGCAGATCTACTGTGCGACGTGGTTTACCATTCTTCTTGGCGCAAACTATCATACGGCTCATCCATGTGACAGGCTCGCCTATAGGCACCTGTTCGAGGACTCCTAGGTTCACATCCTGATCCAGTCCTTGTTTTACCTCATCCTGCCAGTGAAGGGGAATGGGTATAGGGGTATGTACCGCTACTGGTTCAGCATGTGGATCAATCATTATTTTTAACGGGGGTCCTGACATCATGGGTAGCTTTTGGTGTTCACATGTATTAAAAGTGCTGGATGCGTAGTGCTCTAGGAGGAACTTCTGCAACTTCTCTCTATTAGCCTCCGTTGCAGCGAATGGTAACTTTTGGGGTGGTGGTGGGGGGAGTTGTCTCTGGGGGCACGAGCATTCCTCTGTCTGAATATTAGTCGATGATGTTTCCTGTGTCGCTTCGCCAATGCAGGGGAAGGTGGAAGAGATTATACCTAAGGCGATGCAGCCCTCTTTGCTCAAGTAAATCTTGTCAGAGTTGTCGGTGACATAGGTGATTTGTCTGGTTTCAACCAATTTACCCCTGTTGTTGGTACCTGTAAAGCGAAGAATAACGGCTCCTAGAATATTTATGCCTTTACTGTTGGCAGCTTTCATGGAGATATTAACTGGAATCAGATCAGAATGCTTGATGTGAAGTTTATTCAGAGCATGGATACCTGCCAGACAACTCTGACAGCCTGTGTCTGCCATTACTCGAGCCACTGCTGCTTTCGGTGGGGCGTGAAGTTTGAAGCCGAAGTGGGAATAGTCTTCTGAGGAAGTGGATATTTTGAGGTTAATGAATGGTTGGGGCACAGAGGGCCTTTTAATCCATGATTTTGACATAGCGTCATACTGATGGTGATCAAGTGTAATGGATGAGTTGTTATGATATGTGGTGACAGAACAAAGTTCATTAAACAGCATTATCTTCAGGTTGGATTGCAGCATGTGATTGTATTCCACTTGCCTGAGGTGATTTCTTCCTGCAAACTGAAGCAAAATGGTGTAATTTATTGCAAGAAAGGCATGTTTTATCAAATGCAGGGCATTCTGATTTTCTGAGACTTGCAGGGGCCTTTCTGCCATGCCCTGTTTTACCACAATCAGAGCAACTCACATCAGAAGCAGGTTTATTTAAGTCATGTTTCACAATCCTGATTCGGTTAAATTTTTTGTACGAACTTGAGGCATCGGTGCTTGGGGATTCCGTGAATAAAGACGCTGAGCGTTTACCGGCTTCTTTTCTTTCTACAAATCTAAAAACTTCTTCTAGTGTCATGTTTTGATTTGTGTTACCCAACAGGTCAAGTTGTATCTCCTGGTCTTCAATGCCTCTGATAAGGATATCCTGAATAATTGGCTCGGTATAATTCACTTCACTATCGCAGGAAGGGCAATCTAGGAGGAATTTACATATACCAGCTTGCCCCCTTAATCTGGCTCCAAATGCTCGGATGGGTTCGTCTCTGTCTTGCCTCATATTATGGAGTGTGACCCGTGCCACCATTACATTTTCCTCACGTACGGCTAGGGCTCGAATGGCAGCAATGACTTCGGCAATAGGTTTTGCGAGGAGGCTGCCTCCAGCAGCTCTAGTCACATCTTTACGCAATTGATCTTCACAACACTCTAGCAGCTGAACAACAGCTTCTTGCCCGTTAATGGCTGTGGCATTTACATATTCATCCCACCTTATTAAAAAATATGACCATTCTTCAGTGGTTCCTGCGGCAGTGATGGTAGGCCTCTTAACCTTTTCCACTTGTGCATGTTGCGCTGCAGCACCTGGTCGAGCAGCAGCTGTGTGGTTTATGCAATGGGCGGTCAGTAGGGCAGCAACAATGGCGTCAGACAGGTCGGGGGTCACATAATTGCAATTGTCGATGGGGCATTGTACAGCAGGAATTGTAATGTAGCCAGATCACTGATATTATCATAAATAAGATTCACTTTTTGTTCATGAAATGTTTATTATCACTTGGAAGGCATCACATGACAATGATAATATCTGCAATGAAAGATAGCATGATGAGAAATAAAATGGCATTTGCATCGGCAGTCAAAATAAATTCAATATGAAATTACACTGACACCTAATAGCATATATGGGTCAGTTAGTAAATTCACAGTATACACAGCTAGCTAATGAACCATTTGCTGCTAGCATATAATAGATAATAAAGTTTAGCTAAAGTCTATAGACAATAATACTGTACCATATACGCAGCGAGTAAATGAGCTGCCAAACTGAAACACTGTTTGCTTACATTCTCACAAATGAGCGCCAATGTATAGATGACGCAATACACATAAATGAAATAGGATCCTATAATGCACATAATGTATAGACGACACAATACACATAAATGAAATATGATCCTATAATGCACATGAATGAAATAGGATCATATAATAATTATAACATGTACAACAGATATGAATAGACAATCCTCTAAATAAGGCATGCAGGGGAACAGCGACGCCATAAATGGCGAGACCGGTAGTAGCACAGCTCCGCCAAAAAACATGAAATATCTCGAAAAGTATAAGATACTTTACGGTCAGAGCTTATCAAAACAATACTGGGACCTGGTACTCAACTTTCCAGAAGAAGGCGAGGCTGAAGGTAGCGACATTACGAAGATGCAAGCCGATGAAAAAGCACAAGGGAAAATCCGTCTTAGCAAGGCAAGCTACTAAAAGAAGGATGAGGACGGACATGACGTCATTTAGCAATGGCGTCCGTTTGTTTACGTTTCGAGTACCAAAAGTAGCCACGGACGAGTATAGCTGTGGAACGGCTCCCCAGCTATTCTCCGCCCCTCCATATTGAAGTGTTAACTCTATGTGGGGTGCAGATAGCTATGTGGCGCGTTAATACATGCGCCCCCTGTTGATATACGATGTCTTAAAGGGATACCTTTAGGATACTCGGTCCAGAAGTTAGAATTCTGTGATAACCTGTGGTTTAATTCTCTGGGAATATCTTAGTAGTAATATACCCAAGGAAAATACCAATAAGGAACCTTCCATCAGGACGCCATGGCTTGAGCCCAAAAACTCTCTGTATACTATCTTGGAAGAGGAAAATTTTAAGCCGTAATATCTTAAATGTATAAAATATTGTCTGAGCTTCAATAAAACTTTACCAGGAAGGTTATATCATGCATGAAGTGTATAGGTGCCCAGGCTAGGAAGCCTAGCACTCGTGAGGCTCGATCATAAATAGCCAAATCTACGACAACAATGACATAATATAAGAATCCCTAGCTAAAATTTCTAAATAGCTAAATTTATTTAAGCAAATAATGCCGGGAAAGGGTCGTTCTGGCTAACTAAATGTACAAGAGAGAACGACCGCGTCCATGACGCCATCCGGCTGGCAACAGCTCTTGTTACGTTAATTACGATCTCAATCGAAAAGCAAAACTGGCAAGAGCATACATTTACACAATTCAACGATATTACTTAACTTTCCAGAAGCTGATGAGGCTGGTGAGGACATCATAGCTACAAATAAATCCAAAATAGCGAGAGATAACACGGGATAATACCGGTCAACAAAGCTACAAGAGAAAGAATGGCTTGGTGGCGCCACGGGGTGGTGATATGGCGCACTATTTACAGTACGGTAGGAGCGTCGCCTCTTTAACGACTCTCCTTTATTCTCGCCACTTTTCCCCTCGAAGCGAAAGCGCTATTAGGGGTGTAGATAGCTATGAGACGTGTCAAGAATACGTCCTCTGATATTACGCGATATCCCTTTTTAAAATTTTAAGGGATATTCGCTCCAGGAGTTAGAATTCTGGATACCTTTGGTAAATTCTCTGGGATATATCACTGTAGTCAAATATACCTAGGAAGCTACTAATGAAGGAACTTCCATCAGGACGACATGGCCTAAGCCCAAAAAAGCATGTGAGGCGAACAGCGTCCAACATAACGCCTCCAGTCAAGGCACAGCTCCGCCACAAAACACGGTATTTCAAGAGAAAAAAACGTTACTTTACGGCCAGAGCTTATTTATACAATACAAGAATATGGTACTCAACTTTCCAGAAGAAGGTGAGGCTGAAGATTGCGACATACTGGATCACTTAGCGAAAAATTGGGAAAAGCACCTTGTCATAAACGCTACGTGTAAAGGAATGACAATGGCGCGCTACGGCGCCGTCATCCAAGATGGCGGCCAACATGGCGACCAGATGTTGACGTCGCCGAGTACCAAAACAGTAACGGAGGAGGAGAACTTTGTAACGGCTCCTCCTATAACTTGCCACTATTCCCCCTCAAAGCGTAAACACTATGTGGGGTGCAGATAGCTATGTGGCGTGTCAAGCATACGTCCCCTGTTATTATACGATATCCTAAAGGGAAACCTTATGAGTACTCGATCCAGAAGTTAGAATTCTGTGAAACCTTTAGTTTAATTCTCTGGGAATATCTACTGTAGTCATATATACCTTAGGAAGCTACTGAAGGAACCTTCCATCAGGACGACATGGCTTGAGCCCAAAAAGCACCCATAGAGAAGAGGACACTTGGTCATGATTTGACAACACCCAGAAAAGGAAGGTGTGGTCACAGATGCCATTGGACCTTAAGCCCTGAAGACTGTCCTATGAACTCAAAAATGACCAATCAAGAGGAAAAAGGGGATGCCCCCAAAATCTCACCTTCTCGGCCTAAGGCTTTCATCAAGAAAAGAAGTCAGTTCCTACCCGAGAGAGCTTGGAAACAGTTTCTGCCCGAGAGAGCTTGGAAACAGTTCCTGCCCGGGAGCTCTTGGAAACAGTTCCCGCCCACGAGAGCGAGAGAGGGGAACCTGAGTCTGCTCCCCTCAGGACACAAGCCATCCAAGCCCCCATGGTCGGACTCCGCATGAGTCGCCGAAACAAATGCGTAACTCAAGGATCCACCCTTCCCCTTCCTTTTTCCACAACAGAGTTTTGGAGATAGTTTACATCGTAAGTACACCTGTGCCAATTCTGAAAGATAAGTACCATGACCTGTGAGAGGGAGAAAGTTAACAAGTGCAAAACTGAAGGGTATTTCAATAATGGGAACTCTAAAAGAGCGTAGTTGGAAAATAACTTCGGGAATGATTTTCTCTTTAATTCTGTGTCAGCCATTGACATGTTCAAGTGTTATGAATTAAATATTTTTCTTTTGACTTTAAACCGCAAAGTAAGGCTTTTGTTGTTATGGCACATAGAAAGTAGTCCAAGACAATAGTGAACATTATTTCTCTATTTATACGGTCAACCTTGTATTCTTTTTTTTACCATAACTATTCTTTTGACATTTATGTTCTGTAGTTTTTCATTGTATTGAGTGTTTTTCAGAATGTAGAAATTAAGTGGTATTTTTATTTTCATTTTTTTTCTGCATCTAATTGTGTTTTGATTATTGCTAGAGCAAATTAAACTTAATGTTTTGTCTTTCATTTTTTACTTCAATCATTTTGATTTATGAACTTTATAAAGTCGAAAATATTTCCTGTTTTGAATGGTCATTGTATGCTTTTCTCCTTAAGAATCTTA
The DNA here is from genome assembly GCF_036898095.1 of Palaemon carinicauda. Taxonomy (NCBI): domain Eukaryota; kingdom Metazoa; phylum Arthropoda; class Malacostraca; order Decapoda; family Palaemonidae; genus Palaemon; species Palaemon carinicauda. The sequence goes on along the minus strand of NC_090764.1, from coordinate 59,404,338 downwards.
AAAACATTTTTCTTTTTTTTTTCTTTGGTGAAATAAATTTAGTTATATTTAGTCATAAATTTAGTTATAAATTTAGTTATAACAGAGTTTTTTGGGCTCAAGCCATGACGTCCTGATGGAAGGTTCCTTTTTGGTAGCTTCCTTGGGTATATTAACTACTAAGATATTCCCAGAGAATTTAACCACAGGTTATCACAGAATTCTAACTTCTGGAGCGAGTATCCTAAAGGTTTCCCTTTAAGACATCGTATATCAACAGGGGATGCATGTATTAACACGCCACATAGCTATCTGCACCCCATATAGAGTTAACACTTCGATATGGAGGGGCGGAGAATAACTGGGGAGCCGTTCCACAGCTATACTCGTCCGTGGCTACTTTTGGTACTCGAAACGTAAACAAACGGGCGCCATTGCTAAATGACGTCACGTCCGTAATCATCCTTCTTTTAGGAGCTTGTCTTGCTAAGAAGGATTTCCCCTTGTGCTTTTTTATCAGCTTGCATCTTTGTAATGTCGCTACCTTCAGCCTCGCCTTCTTCTGGAAAGTTGAGTACCAGGTCCCAGTATTGTTTAAATAAGCTCTGACTGTAAAGTAACTTATACTTTTCGAGATATTTCATGTTTTTTGGCGGAGCTGTGCTACTACCAGACACGCCATTTTATGGCGTTGCTGTTCCCCTGCATGCCTTATTTAGCTAGCCTGAACAGCTTATTCCGGCCTCTTAACTAATTGATACTGTTAGTTATTTAGTCTTCATAGCTAGGAACTTTATATATCGTGTTTTGACGCTCTTTTATTCGGTCATCGCCTGACCCGATACTAGATTGCTAGCTTAGCCCCTAGGCCAGATTGCCTAGCACCAGTGTTCATGCATGATATATTCCAGTGATCCTAGGTTAAGTTATGAAGATAGTGGCATTATTTATGATACTGTTTACTGTGATGCAAGTGTTTTTTGCCTTCAGGGACCATATAGGGGATCGGTTTGATAGTGTGCCTTTCTAACATAACCTAAATGTAGGACCCCTATATGCTCCCTTCACCCCCTGCCTTAGGGCATTCCCTCTGTGTGGCCATGCTCCCCCTACCATGTAAGGGGATCAAGTCCGTATCAGAGTATTTATCGCTTCTCTGTCCTCCCTAAGGGAATGATCCCCCCTTAGGGTTGCGTCCGAGAAAGAGGAACGGCCTGTCCTTCCTCGGTTGCTGCGGTTAGGTTACCTGACCTTCATTGCAACTTGCGATATGTCTTCCAGCCTACCTAGCTTGGGGTTTAACATCCCTTCTTTAGGTTAGGCCTCAGGGGGGGGCTAGTTCTGTACTATTAGCTTGAAACGGTACCCATGCACCGTTCTCATTCAGGTTACCTACCCTAGGCTAGGGAGCGTCCTCCCTTCCTTGGTGGTCCGTTTTTGTACAGAGCCTCCCCTATGAAAGACCCCTTTTCTTCTCCCTCCCCACCTATCCCTTAGTATGGTCTAGCCTATACATAGGCTAGCCTATACACATCTGTCCCTAGTCCTACAACTCCTCCTTAGGGTGGAGTGATAGGGCTATCTTGAGCTCCTGTGGGCAGGCCGCTCTGGTACATATACCCTTCATAGCGTCCTATGGGGTTAGCCACTGGAAGCGATTTGTCCGCAGTGGTTCCCTCCCCCCTCTTGGGTGTACCCTAACCCTCCCTTGGGTTACTCTGGCACCCGGCCGACTGCCGGCCCCCTGCCATTGGGTGATAGGGCTCACCCCTATCATGGGTACACTCACTCAGGTGGGATGCTATAGGGGTTCGTATTCTTATCCCTCCATCCCTCCTTCTGTCTCTCTTCCTGTCCTGGTGCCGGTCCCTTGCTGCCTCTACTGCCGGCGATACCGCCCTCCCTTGGTGACACATTCCTGAGATACCCCCCCCCTAGTCGACAGCCCTCCACGTGCCAGAGGGCTGCCGCCTTCCGTCAGTGTATAGCCGATGGCCCACCCTTACTTTACCTAGCTTCGGTTGTCCGTCCTTCGGGCCGGCCTCCGGCGTGCCGGCATTGATTGCCGGCGGTCTGGGTATACCATAACTCCCTTCCTTATCTTATGAACTAGTCACCAAGCCCGCCACCTCCTGCCGGCGTGCCGCCAAGCTGGCATTACACCTGAATTCTCTATGTGTCTTCCCTAATGCCATAAACTCTGCTGGAGCGGCCTCCGGCGTGCCGTCGGACTGCCGGCGCCCTCTGGAGGCGCCAAGAGACTTGCACCCCTTCTCCCAGCTATCAACTACATGCTGATAGCCCTACACTGCAACCAGATAGCTGTCTTCTTCCATTTCACAATTTTCCAGCATGCTGTGTGTGTCTTAGCGCGGCTGGTTGCCGGAACCGTTATCATATGCGATCTTCTACTACCCCCCAATTTTTACTATAATGGTCTGAGTGGTCTCAGTCCTTGATATACATCTCAGGCAATCTCTGCTAGAATTATCTTCTGCCTTCCTTGGCGATCCATGAAGATTTCTGCTTTGTGTCCTCGGTCACAAACGAAATTGCCTACTGATAAGGTTACGGTAACCAGCTGGGCGGGATGCACAAGTATGTGTCTATCTACTTCATTTCCCACTCCACTCTCTAACATTACAATGTTATGATTTAATTAATGTTAAGTTAAAGTTTATCTACTTAAAATTTAACTTTAGAGTAATATAAGTCACTCCTATGACTTCCGTATACTCATGTTCTCTTTCTTTTACAGGAGGAGTACGTTAAATATGACCACAACTTCTGTGGAGTGAAGCGCCCGCACTTCTACGGGCACACGGCGTGTCGGACCCACGCCCCCTGCGCCAATAAGAAAGGCGTACTGAAATTCTGGGACCCGCAGCACTGAACAGTCTGCAAGGACAGTCTGGTCGAAGCGTTCAACGATCCTCCTTCAGCGGAGGTAAGGGACACTGCTCAAGAGAAGCTACGCAAGTGAGTGCGTGGCTTCTAGAAGAACACCACCGGACCGTATCTCGCCACCGAAGATTTGAGGGCCTTGCTTTTCCCGAAGGCATCACCAGAGTCAGTGGTCCCTAAAGATCAGATTCCCACCGTCAAGATAGTGATGGAACCGGATATGGTCATGGCTCAGTCCATGCATGAGTGCCGTTTGGACTCCGACAACGTGGAACGTATGTCGGAAGTGTCGGAGAACACGGAGAGGAACCTCATGGGCGACGAACTGGACTATGAGGAAGATCAGGTGGAATACCCTGAGTCAGAGCAGGAGGTCGCTCCAACACCCACCCCCACACCAACTCCTACACTGACGGATGTATCACTCCCTTCTACATCCACTACCCTGGATCCTACCCCATCCAACACCCAGGAGATCTTCAAGATGCTTGAGGCTCTCATGGATAAGAAACTCCGCGAGACGCGTGAGTTCTTCAGGTCCAACATGGGAAGTTCGAAGCAACCGAAATGGATTTCGGTTAAGGACCTCCCTGCATGCTCGGATACTAACCCCTGGAGGTATGCCGAGCACATGCCGATCACCACAGGCAAGATCTTTATTAGCGAAAAGGTCGGCTCGATCGCACTGGAAGAAGTGGAATTCTTCCCAAACTTTGAGGCTTACCCGGACTGTTACGTCCGACTTAGGTCTGAACCTGTCTCTAAAGAAGAGACCGAACCAAAGGAGGTTATCGTGTTCGATCTCCCGAAGGCCCAGGCTATGTTAGCCAATACGGTGAAAAGTAGGGGCTTCACCTGCTCTAAACTACCGGCGCTTAGCAAAAAGCACCCGACTTAAGTCGCACCAGACGATGCGACCTTCCCCTTTTTGGAAAAGGCCTTCACTGCGGTGCATAAGGCAGTGCAAGAAGGAAAACCTTGCCCTGCACTGGAGGAGTGCAGACCCTTCTCCCTGACCACTCCCCCTGATGTTAGACACTGGAAAGACGTCCAGTCAACCTTTGTAGTGGGGAAACTAGAGCCTGACGTCGCTGGTCGTCAATTTAACGAGGACCTCCCAAAACTTAACGATCATCTCCTTCCTCGGGAACATGATACGAAGGAAAGGCTCGCCGCATCAATGTCCCTCCAAGTACAGCTCGAAGTCATGGCAGGTGACACTAGGGTCCCTGACTACTACATGGTCCTCGCCAAAACACATCTGGTGACCGTAGTAAAGGATCTGTACAGTTTCACGAAGGCTCGTAGAGCCTGTCGTGAATTCGTGGTCTCAAGTGCTACAGTGAGACACGAACCCCGGAGGTTGATTTCCTCCAACATTTGGGGTAAGCACCTCTTTCCCTCCTCCCTAGTGAAAGAGATCACCGACAAGGCCGCCACGGAGAACAGGAACCTTCTCCACAAATGGGGCATGTCGAAGAAAAGGACGACAGCCCTCAACCTGAGAGGAAACCCACAAAGCCGAAACCCCAGCAACATCAACAGAGACGGCAGTTTCCGGGATCCGCTACTCCCCAAGTGGCAGCTCAGCCACAAAAGACCTTTCAATTGGTCACCCAACCGGTCTTGTCACAGTCGCCGGTCTTCACCCCTGCATTTGAGCAGCAGTGAACTACCTTTCGTCCCAAAGGTAAAGGCTCAAACAGAGGTGCAGGCAGAGATGCATCTCGCCGTCCCTCCAGAGGCAGAGGAGGAAAGGGAGCTAGCGGCCGAGGTAGTAAGCCCTCGGGAAACCAGAAGCAATGAAGTGCTTCCGGTGGGAGGAAGACTCCGCCAATTCCAGGATCGTTGGACCTTCGATCCCTGGGCACACAGCATCGTCATGAAGGGTCTAGGCTGGAGCTGGACTCAACCACCCCCAACCTTCCAGCAATTCTTCCAACAGTCAACCCCCCTTCTGGAAGAATATGTCCTAGAACTCTTGAACAAGAAGGTGATAAGGAGGGTAAAGTCAACCAGGTTCCAAGGGAGACTCTTTTGCGTCCCCAAGAAGGACTCCGACAAACTCAGAGTCATTCTAGACTTATCCCCCCTCAACAAGTTCATAGCGAACAACAAGTTCAAGATGCTGACTCTTCAACAGATAAGGACCCTTCTGCCTCAAGGTTCCTACACGGTCTCCATAGACCTGGCGGATGCCTACTGGCACGTTCCAATGAACCACCACGCTTCCTCCTACCTAGGATTTCGACTCCAAAGGAAAAGCTACGCTTTCAGGGCCATGCCCTTCGGCCTCAATGTGGCCCCACGGATCTTCACAAAGCTGGCAGACGCCATCGTTCAACAGCTCCGCCTCCGCGGCGTCCAGGTGATGGCCTACCTCGACGACTGGCTGGTCTGGGCTACATCGCCCGAAGATTGTCTAAGATCCTGCAACAAAGTCACCCATTTTCTGGAACACCTGGGATTCAAGATAAACAGAAAGAAATCTCGCCTCTCTCCAGCTCAGAAGTTCCAATGGTTAGGAATCCAGTGGAATCTTCAGTAATACCGCCTTTCCATTCCCCAGAAGAAAAGGAAAGAAATAGCAGGGTCTGTCAAAAAACTGCTGAAATCCAAACGGATCTCAAGACATCAGCAGGAACGAGTTCTAGGCTCTCTACAGTTCGCCTCAGTGACAGTGCTGCGTGCACAGCTAAAGGATGCCGCGGGAGTCTGGAGACGTTCTGCATCCATCGCTCGAAGAGACCTCAAGAGACAGCTCCCAAACAGACTTCGGTTACTCTTAAAGCCGTGGTCGGAAGCAAAGGCCCTGAAAAGGTCCATCCCTCTTCAACATCCACCTCCATCACTCAACATCCACACGGACGCTTCGCTGGAGGGTTGGGGAGGTCACTCCCACCAACAACAGGTTCAAGGTACATGGTCTCCCCTATTCAAGACGTTTCACATCAACATCTTGGAGGCCATGGCGGTCCTTCTCACTCTGAAGAAACTCTCTCCGCCTCCCTCGATCCACATTCGTCTGACCCTGGACAACTCGGTGGTAGTCCGATATCTCAATCATCAGGGCTCGAGATCACCCCAGATAAATCAGGTGCTTCTCCCAATCTTCCGCCTGGCAGAGAAGAAGAAATGGCACCTGTCTGCAGTTCACCTACAAGGATTCCGCAACGTGACGGCGGACACTCTATCTCGGACAAGCCTGAGAGAGTCGGAATGGTCTCTAGACGCATGATCCTTCTCCTTCATCTCTCACCAAGTCCCGGAACTTCAGATCGATCTCTTCGCAACGAGCGACAACAATCAACTTCCTCGTTATGTGGCCCCTTACGAGGACCCCAAGGCAGAAGCAGTGGACGCCATGTCACTGGATTGGAACAGATGGTCCAGGATCTACCTGTTCCCTCCCACCAACCTTCTGCTGAAAGTCCTCTCCAAGCTGAGAACCTTCAAAGGGACAGCGGCCCTAGTGGCTCCCAAGTGGCCCCGAAGCAATTGGTACCCCCTGGTCCTGGAGCTACAGCCCACGCTGATCCCTCTCCCGGGCCCAGTTCTCTCCCAGCAAGTACAGAAGTCGACTGTCTTCGCTTCATCATCGAAAGTCAGGGACCTTCATCTCATGATTTTGTCTCCCTAGCCGCGAAGAAAAGGTTTGGGATCTCGAAGAAAAGTCTAGACTTCCTCGAGGAATACAAGACCGAATCCACACGACGGGAATACGAATCATCCTGGAGAAAGTGGGTCTCATTCGTCAAGGCAAAAAATCCTACAGAAATCACAATCGATTTTTGCATGTCCTTCTTCATTCACCTTCATGGACAGGGCTTAGCAGCCAACACGATTTCTACCGGCAAATCGGCCTTGACTAGACCACTACTGTACGCCTTCCAGATTGATCTGTCCAGCGACATTTTCAATAAACTGCCGAAGGCATGCGCTCGTCTACGCCCAGCACCTCCGCCAAAACCTATCTCCTGGTCCCTGGACAAGGTGATCCATTTTGGCTCCGACTTGGACAACGATTCGTGCCCTCTCAAGGATATGACTCAAAAAGTTATATTTCTCTTTGCTCTTGCCTAAGGAGCCCGAGTCAGCGAAATAGTGGCATTATCAAGAGACGAGGGTCACATCCTGTTTACAGACTCAGGAGACCTTACCCTCTTCCGTAATCCGACGTTTCTCGCGAAAAATTAACTACCCACCAAGAGATGGGGCCCTTGGAGAATCTGCCCCCTGAAAGAAGATGCCTCTCTATGTCTGGTAGAGAGCCTCAAGGTCTATATTCGTAGAACTTCTGACTTTGGTGGAGGCCAACTCTTCAAAGGAGAAACATCGGGTAGCGACCTGTCACTGAAACAACTAAGAGCGAAAATCACCTACTTCATTCGCAGAGCGGATCCTGACAGTACACCCGCAGGTCACGATCCTAGAAAAGTCACATCGTCTCTGAATTTTTTCCAGAGCATGGATTTCGAAAGCCTCAAGAGTTTCACAGGTTGGAAATCTTCGCGTGTTTTCTTCAAGCACTACGCGAAGCAAGTGCATGAAGTCAAACATTTCGTGGTAGCCGCAAGTAGTGTTATGAAACCTGCAATTAACTCAGCATAGAACAGTGAGTTACTTGGGACTTTAACTCTTCGGGTGCCTATGTTGACCCTCGTGTGATACGTAGTGATTTCATGGACACTTAGTGTTTTTCATAGACTGTTCTTTACAAGGTGAAATGTCATAGTCGTCACATGAGTGCCGCATGCCTAGAGCATGATGTGTTTTTTTTCCTTATTAAAGACTGACGTTCCTATGGAACCCGTGCCTTCTAATAATGTGAAATTTTCTTTCAGATTCAAGATTGAAGTCTTTTCATTACTATGTACATTATAATTTATTTGTAAATTAACTTTACATCCTTTATTGCATTTATTTTTACTATATCCAGCAATTGTGAAATAAAATTTCTATTTTATTACTTGTGCGCCTCTCTCCGCTCCTACTCATATTATGAAATACATGGTTGTCATAGTTTCATTATCCCCTTTCTTTTGAAATAATGAAGAATAATAGGTTCTATTTCATATTATATACTCACCTATGCTGTGTAATATTCCTAATTGAATACTTACTTGCACCATATCTTCGAGACCAGACCGTTCTCTAGCTATGAAATATAGTGCCTAACCACCACTTTTCTGTTATTGAGAATGTTCCTACATGAATATTAACCATTCTGTCTTGTCTCCGAGTTCTTTACTTCTCTCCGCAAGGTGGGTAGCCCTTCGATGACCACTTTGATCTTCGGCATGGACCGTTGGGACTTCTCTGCCAGGGGGGGGCAGGAACTTGCATCCCCACGGAACCTCTATCGAGGTCACTATGCTTACCTTATTCAAAGCCCTTGGCACTTACTCTATAAGGGGAAATCTACCATGATACATTGATTCTCTGGTACTCTTCCATCAGGACGTCATGGCTTGAGCCCAAAAAAACGGATTTTGAGCGAAGCGAAAAATCTATTTTTGGGTGAGATAGCCATGACGTCCTGATGGACCCTCCCTGCTACTCTAGTCCAGCCTTTAAGGCCCCACCCTGTCCTGCTGTATCATGGTGATTGGCAAGCAGCTGGCATCAGGATGAGGACGGACGTGACGTCATTTAGCAATGGCGCCCGTTTGTTTACGTTTCGAGTACCAAAAGTAGCCACGGACGAGTATAGCTGTGGAACGGCTCCCCAGTTATTCTCCGCCCCTCCATATCGAAGTGTTAACTCTATATGGGGTGCAGATAGCTATGTGGCGTGTTAATACATGCGTCCCCTGTTGATATACGATGTCTTAAAGGGAAACCTTTAGGATATTTGCTCCAGAAGTTAGAATTCTGTGATAACCTGTGGTTAAATTCTCTGGGAATATCTTAGTAGTTAATATACCCAAGGAAGCTACCAAAAAGGAACCTTCCATCAGGACGTCATGGCTATCTCACCCAAAAATAGATTTTCCTCTTCGCTCAAAATCCATTATTTTGTCCGTGATTAGACTAAGGGGAGAGGTCAGTCTGTTCTCACACGTAACAAACCCCATATATTCCAACGAGGTGCAGCTCCAAAATAATATAAATGAACTCGGAAAAAACGAACCGTTACTAACATTAACGGGTTCAGTCTTTTTAAAAGACATTACAGTGTCAATTAGACGATCTGGTTGATACAACAGTACAGTGTTAAGTAGAGAGTCTGATTAATAGATACACTAATTATAGAGCGTAGCCTGCACGTTACGTCACAATATATATATATATATATATATATATATATATATATATATATATATATATATATATATATATATATATATATATATATATATATATATATATAAAACGGATTTTTAGCGAAGCGAAAAATCTATTTTTGGGTGAGATGGCCATGCCGTCCTGATGGGAGGTTCCTTCAGCAGCTTACTTTGGGTATATATGACTACAGTAGATATTCCCAGAGAATTAAACTAAAGGTTTCACAGAATTCTAGCTTCTGGTGCGAGTACCCTAAAGGTTTCCCTCTAGGATATCGTATAACAACAGGGGACGCATGCATTAACACGCCACATGGTTATCTGCACTCCACATAGCGTTTACGCTTTGAGGGGGAAAGGTGGCGAGGTAACTGAGGAGCCGTTCCAAAGTTACCCTCCTTCGTTACTGTTACGGTACTCGCAACATAAACAAACAGTCCGCCATACTGTGTGACGTCACATCCGTCCTCATTCCTAAGTCCAGCTTTCTACCGGCTTCCGCAATACAGTATAGCAGGGAGGGGCCTGGCAGGCTGAACTGGAACAGTCGGGCGGGTCCATCAGGACGACATAGCCATCTAACCCAAAAATAGATTTTTCACTTCGCTCAAAATCCTTTTTTGGGCTCAAGCCATGTCGTCCTGATGGAAGTGTACCAGAGAATTAATGTATCGTGGATTTTTTTTTCCCCCATTTCAAGTGCCTTCTACTTCGACTAATATTCCAGCGGTCTGGTGACCGAAAAGACCGTGACATCTCCGTTAAATGTCATTACCAGTGACATTACAATGACATGGCTTCCAGCCCCCCTGGTAGGGAAGTTCCAATTGAACAAGAGGAACATCTCAAAGTAACCTGACGAAGATAGACTTACCTGGATGAAGAGATCGTGCCGGTCTCGAAGACAGATCAGAAGGTTAAATATTTGTGTAGGAACAAATTTATACCATTAGGTGAGTGTATATTAGGTAGTAGGTATATTACTTATAATTAACCATAGAAATAAGATCAATAAAACAATAACAGCAATTTATTTTCATATGAAAGATAGGAGCGAAATCAGACGCGTATGGTAAATAAAATAAATATTTTATTTGAAAATTGCATGGAAATATGGAAAATTATGTACAATAATAATATTGGATAATAGACATAGAATTTCAGTAAGACGGTGATGTGGAATCTGAAAGGGAAATATTTTGCCTTTTAGCACAAGTTCCCGGAGGAATGCCAGTCTTTAAAATCATTATACACTTCATGTCCAAGAACATGTGGCACACGTGTAAGAATCTATGTCACTTCACCTTGATGAAGAACAGTCTATTAGTGACACTAAGTGTCCCTTGAAATCACTATGTATCGCACTAGAGTCAACACAGGCACCCGTTTGAGTTAAAGACCCGAAAAAACTCACTGTTCTACGCAGCACTAAACAGCTGGTTTCATCAAACTACCTGCTGCTACCACGAATCGTTTCACTTCGTGCACCTGCTTCGCATAGTGTTTGAAGAATACTCTAGGTGACCTGCAGCCTGGCAAGGATCGGAGGCTTTCAAAATCCATTCCTTGGAAAGAGTTTAGGGAAGAGGCGACTTTCCTAGGATCATGACCTGCGAGTGTACTGTCAGGATCCGCTCTGCGAATAAAGTAGGTGATTTTCGCTCTTAGTTGTTTTAGTGACAGGTCACTAGCCGAAGTTTCTCCTTTAAAGAGTTGTCCTCCACAAAAGTCTGAAGTTCTTTGAAGATAGACCTTAAGACTCTCCACTGGGCATAGAGAGACATCTTCCTTCAGTGGGCAGATTCTCCAAGGGCCCCATGTTTTGGTGGGAAGTTTATTTTTAGCGAGAAACGTGGGGTTGGGGAAAAGGGTAAGTTCCCCTGTGTCGGAGAACTGTATCTGGCCTCTTCTCTTGATAATGCCAATATTTCACTGACTTGGCCTCCCGAGGCAAGAGCAAAAAGGAAGATCACTTTTTGAGTCAAGTCTTTCAGAGGGCAGGATTCATTGTCCAAGTTAGAGGCAAAATGGAGCACTTTATCCAGGGACCAGGTGATGGGTCTCGGTGGAGGTGCTGGACGGAGTCTAGCGCAAGCCTTCGGGAGTTTATTGAAGATTTCGCTGGATAAATCTATTTAGAAGGCGTACAGAAGTGGTCTGGTCAAGGCCAATTTGCAGGTGGAAATCGTATCAGCTGCTAGGCCTTGTCCATGAATGTGAATAAAGAAGGACACGCAGAAATCTATAGAAGTTTCCGTAGGGTTTTTTGCCTTGACAAAGGATATCCACTTCTTCCAGGATGATTCATATTGCCTTCTGGTAGACTTTGTTTTGTATTCCTCTAGGAAGTCTAAACTTTTCTTCGAGATCCCAAACCTTTTCTTCACGGCTAGGGAGAGAAAATCATGAGATGAAGGTCCTTGACTTTCTTTGATGAAGCGAAGACAGTCGACTTCTGCACCTGTTGGGAGAGAACTGGGCCTGGCAGGGGGATCAGCTTGGGCTGTAGCTCCAGGACTAGGGGGAACCAGTTGCTCTGGGCCACTTGGGAGCCACTAGGGCTACTGTCCCTTTGAAGGTTCTCAGTTTGGAGAGGACTTTCAGCAGAAGGTTGGGTGGAGGGAACAGGTAAATCTTGGACCATCTGTTCCAGTCCATGGACATGGCGTCCACTGCCTCCACTTTGGGGTCCTCGTAAGGGGGCACATATCGAGGAAGTTACTTGTTGTCGCTCGTCGCGAAGAGGTCGATCTGTAGTTCCGGGACTTGACAAGACATGAAGGAGAATGATCTTGCGTCTAAGGACCATTCTAACTCTATGGGGCTTGTCCTTGATAGAGCGTCCACCGTCACGTTGCGGAATCCTTGAAGGTGAACTGCAGATAGGTGCCATTTCTTCCTGTCTGCCAGGCGGAAGATGGATAATAGCACCTGGTTTATGTGGGGCGATCTCGAGCCCTGGCGGTTGAGACACCTGACTACTACCGAGCTGTCCAGAGGTAGACGGATGTGTATCGAGGGACGCGGGGATAATTTCTTCAGGGTGAGAAGAACCGCCTTGGCCTCCAAGATGTTGATGTGAAACGTCTTGAATAGGGGAGACCATGTTCCTTGAACTTGCCGTTGATGGGAGTGACCCCCACAACCCTCCAGAGAAGCGTCCGTGTGGATGTTGATCGATGGAGGCGGAGGTTGGAGAGGGATGGATTTTTTCAAGTTCCTTGCTTCTGACCACGGTCTTAGAAGGGAGCGAAGCCTGCTCGGTAGGGGTCTCTTGAGATCTCTTCGAACGACGGATACGTTTCGTCTCCAGACACCTGAAGCATCCTTTAGCTGTGCTCGTAGCACTGGGTTTGTCACTGAGGCAAATTGTAGGGAGCCGAGTACTTGCTCCTGCTGTCGTCTTGAGATCCCTTTGGATTTGAGAAATCTTCTGACAGACCCGGCTATTTCTTTCCTTTTCTTCGGTGGGATGGAAAGGCGGTGTGACTGAAGATCCCAATGGATTCCTAACCATTGGAACTTCTGAGCTGGAGCGAGGCGAGACTTCTTGGTGTTTATTTTGAAACCCAGATGTTCCAGGAACTGGGTCACTTTGCTGCAAGCTCTCAAACATTCTTCTGGCGATGTCGACCAGAAGAGCCAGTCGTCGAGGTAGGCCATCACTTGGACGCCCTGAAGGTGTAGCTGGTGAACGATTGTGTCTGCTAGCTTGGTGAAGATTCTCGGAGTCACATTGAGCCCGAAGGGCATGGCTTTGAAAGCGTAACTTCTTTGGAGCCGGAATCCTAGGTAGGAGGAAGCGTGGGGGTTCATTGGGATGTGCCAGTAGGCGTCCGCCAGGTCTATTGAGACCGTGTAGGCCTTGTGAGGCAGTAGGGCTCTTATTTGTTGAAGGGTCAGCAAATTGAATTTGTTGTTCGCAATGAACTTGTTGAGGGGTGACAAGTCGAGAATGACTGAGTTTGTCTGAGTCCTTCTTTGGAACACAAAATAGTCCTCCTTGGAACTTGGTGGACTTTACCCTCTTGATCACCTTCTTGTTCAAGAGTTCTAGGACATATTCTTCCAAGATAGGGGTTGAGGGCTGGAAGAATTGGTTGAAGGTTGGCAGTGGTTACGTCCAGCTCCAACCTAGTCCCTTCTTGATGATGCTGTGTGCCCAAGGATCGAAGGTCCAACGATCCTGAAAGTGGCGGAGTCTTCCTCCCACCGGAAGCACTTCATTGCTTCTGGTTTCCCGAGGGTTTGCCACCTCGGCCGCTAGCTCCCCTTCCTCCTTTGCTCCTGGAGGGGTGGCGAGAGGAGTCTCTGCCGGAGCCTCTACCTCTGGGACGAAAGGTAGTGGATGGTCGTTCATAGGCAGGGGTGAAGACCAGTGATTGGGACACCACCAGCTGGGGGACCAACTGAAAGGTCTGTTGGCGCTAGCCGCCGGCACCCCATGTGACCTTCTTACTTCATAGGATGTTCCTATCTGAGGATTACCTAAGACGACAGCCTGCCGGCTGCCGGGGGCCGCCGCCCCTTGCCGCCGCTGCTGCCGACATCTCAGACAACCCTCCATCTTATGTACCCAGCTATGTTCACCAACGCCGACAGCCTGCCGGCTGCCGGAGGCCACCGCCCTTCCGGCGACCTTCCGCCATGTCGGCGTTCGCCCTTATAGGTGTCTCCTACCTCTCTGCTGCTCGGTGTGTAGCCTTAGATGGATTCACCCCCGCCGGACCGGCCTTCGGCTTGCCACCGGCTTTCCGCCGGCTTGCCGGCGACACTCCTGCGGCTTCCATGGACAAGTACCCCTCCCCCCGGCTGCCGGCCCCGTGCCGGCAGTCGACCTAATACAGCCGTATAGCCGGACTGCTCTTTCTTTGGTATTTCATAACTTAAAGACAGTGGCTGGGGTGTACGGTTGTACAGTACAATATTTCCAGCATACTCTGTGCTTCTGTGTGCAGTCTCTTGCCAGGACCTACCCAAATATAAGGGGGTTTTATCCTATTTTCCCCCTTATTTTCTCTAGTATCTGAACGATTTCAGGTCCTCTCCACTCTGTAGACAATTCCTTTATAGGGAAGCCTAAGTTTGGCTCCCCCATAGGGATACCATTCCCTCCCCTAGAACCTCAGGTCCTAAGGAATTGTCGGCAGAAAAGGTTACGGTAACTGGCTGGATGGGACTTACAAGTATGTGTCTTCCTACTTCCCTTCTAGCTCACCTATCCTGAGCTCACATAAAAACCAATTCTACAGATTAGTGAATCTTAATTTTAAGAGTAATGTAAGCCATAACTCTGTCTTCCATGTACTCATGATCTCTTTCTTTTACAGGAGGAGAACGTGAAGTGTGAGAGCTTCTTCTGTGGAGTTCGCCGCCCGGACTTCTACGGGCATAAGGCGTGCCGGACCCACGCGCCCTGTGCAGCGAAAAAGGGCAACCTTAAATATTAGGATCCGCAGTCCTGCTCAACCTGCAAAGGCCTCCTTAATGAGGCGTTTGACAACCCTCCGTCCGTGTAGGCCAGGGACAATGCTCGAGAGAAACTGCGCAAGTGGGTGCGCGGTTTCCAGAAGAACGCCACCGGGCCTTATCTCCCTATCGAGAAGATGAGGGCCTTGCTTTTCCCTAAAGCTCTGTCGGACTCTGTGATCCCCCATGATCAGATCCCCTGCGTCAAACTTACTGTTGAACCCGACATTTCGGCTACACTCCGAAAGTGTCTTCTCGACGAGGTGGAGAAGATGTCGGAAGTCTCCGACAACACCGAGAGGACCCTCATGGGTGAGGATCTGGAGGATGAAGAGGATCAGGTGGAGTTCCCTGATTCGGAGGACGAGGTCGCCCAAACACCTCCAGTAACCCCCGTTGTGGTCGAGGAGCCAGTCCCCTCTACCTCCGCCGCCTCGCAACCCGTGCTACCAACCACTGGAGATGCCATCCAGGTGCTGGTGGCACTGATTGACGAAAGGCTCCGAAGGAATCAAGAGGAGCTCAAACGTCATTTTATGGGTTTGAAGCAACCGAAAAAGATTTCGGTTAAGGATCTTCCCCCCTGCTCGGAGTCTAATCCTTGGAGGTACTCCGATTATATGCCAATTACAACTCGCAAAATCTTTATCAATGATCGGCTTGGGTCCATCCTCTTGGAAGAGGTGGAGTTCTTCCCCAGCTTTGAGGCTTACCCAGACTGTTACGTCCGGCTCAGGTCCGAACCGGCCTCCAAGGAAGAGACCAAACCCAAAGAAGTGATCGTGTTCGATCACTTGAAAGCCCAAGCCATGCTGGCAGAGTGTCTTAACCCTGGATAGGTACGCTCCTCGGACACCCCTTTAAGGGTATACTCGGACGCGAACGACCCCGACGCCAAAAAAAATTCTTGAAAAATCAGTTTTTGCAGTAACCTCCTTTTTGCTTTTGCCAAAAAAAACTTCAATGAATGCTTAAAACAACTGTAAAAATAAATACTACTCATCTGCAGAAAAACTATTTATTATAAATATTTTAAAAAATTAAGTAGAAAAAAAAAAGACCTGACATAAAAATTCATAAAAAAAAAAGTTTATACATATATACACAAATCCTTTTAGGAATTGATTCTTGAATGTTTAGGACACATCTTGATGTATTTTGGATGAAGTCAGACCCATGGAGGTGAAGATTTGAAATGAGAAAAAAAGAGTAACTTTTTTTGGCCAAAAAAATTTGTCCAAATTTCATGAATTTTTTTGGGTACCCAAATGAAATAGGAAGTGGCTAATTTTTTCAGGGAATAAACATATGTTATCCTAAAATAGAAATATGTAAAAAAATCTTCATTATTTTGTAAATTACATTTATATCAGGGGCCATATCTAAAGGTAATTTTTTGAGTACTTAGAAATTTCGTAAAAAAATACATATATTTAATATATAATATGATATTTATGCAGGTAAAAATATACCAAAATATCACAAATTCTATAGGGAACAAGAATATATATAGATAGGGCAGCTTACGCTTCGGATATGTCCACAAAATGGCCGCCAACCACACTGACTCAGACTCCCTAATCTGCCACTTGAAATGTAGGAAGGGTATGTCAATTTCAAGGTGTTATTTACTAATCTAATTATTATTGGATATGCATAAAAATTGTATGGTGGGTTGCTGGATAATTGTCGATTATTTTACGACTATAAAATTGAAATTCTGACCCAAAAAAAAATTTTTGAAGGGAAATAAAATCGAAAAAAAAAAATGTAAAACAATATAATATTTTAGCTAAAAAAATTTGATGATATTCAATCAAAAAAAAAAAGTAAACAAAATTTTCCGACAAATAAACATCTAGAGGAATCATTACTCTGTGATAGTTCCTTAGTACGTAGTAATTTTGAAAGAATTGGGAAAAAACGAAAAAATGGCAATCACCGGAAAATCGAACACATACCTATATATACGCCATATCTGGCTAAAAAAAAGATAGGCATGGGTAGCCAGATCATCTAGAAACACTTTCCAACACTATAAAAATATAAGTTTTGCGACAATACTTGCCAATTCCTTACGGTAACATGACTAAGCGAAAAAATGCAAAACAAATAAAAAGGGGCACTCGCGGAAAAATGGCTAACATTCTAATATACGGCATTTCAGAAAAAAAAAATTCAGCCACGTG
Organism: Palaemon carinicauda; assembly: GCF_036898095.1. NCBI lineage: Eukaryota > Metazoa > Arthropoda > Malacostraca > Decapoda > Palaemonidae > Palaemon > Palaemon carinicauda. The sequence continues at coordinate 59,387,510 of NC_090764.1, read as the reverse complement.
CTAGGCAAACCATCAAGGCACATTTTCCGACAAATAAACATATAAATGAATCATTACTCTGTGATAGTTCCTTAGTACGTAGTAATTTTGAAAGAAATGGGAAAAAACGAAAAAATGGCAATCACAGGAAAATCGAACACATACCTATATATACGCCATATCTGGCTAAAAAAAAAAAAGATAGGCATGGGTAGCCAGATCATCTAGAAACACTTTCCAACACTATAGAAATATAAGTTTTGCGACACTACTTGCCAATTCCTTACGGTAACATGACTAAGCAAAAAAATGCAAAACAAATAAAAAGGGGCACTCGTGGAAAAATGGCCATTCTAATATACGGCATTTCAGAAAAAAAAAATTTCAGCCACGTGCTAGGCAAACCATCAAGGCACATTTTCCGACAAATAAACATATAAATGAATCATTACTCTGTGATAGTTCCTTAGTACGTAGTAATTTTGAAAGAAATGGGAAAAAACGAAAAAATGGCAATCACAGGAAAATCGAACACATACTTATATATACGCCATATCTGGCTAAAAAAAAAATAGGCATGGGTAGCCAGATCATCTAGAAACACTTTCCAACACTATAAAAATATAAGTTTTGCGACACTACTTGCCAATTCCTTACGGTAACATGACTAAGCAAAAAAATGCAAAACAAATAAAAAGGGGCACTCGCGGAAAAATGCCCAACATTCTACTATACGGCATCTCAGATAAAAAAAAAGACATGCACGTGTTAGCCCAACCATCAAGGCACACTTTCTAACACATAAACATGAAAAAAAAATCAATAATATACGGCAATTCCTTACTACGTAGTAAATTTTTACAAATATTGAAAAAAAACAGAAATTGGCAACCGCAGTTAAATACCCAATATACCAATAACTACGTCGTATCTGACAAAAACAAAATCACGCATGGGTAGCCAGATCATCTAGACACACTTTCCAACACTAAAAAAGCAAAAGTTTTACGACACTATTTCGCAATATCTTACGGAAAAATGACTTGGCAAAAAAATGAAAAAAAATGAAAAAGGGGTACTCGCGGTAAAATGCCCGACATTCTAATATACGGCATCTCAGATAAAAAAAAAGACATGCACGTATTAGCCCAACCATCAAGGCACACTTTCTAACACATAAACATGAAAAAAAAATGAATAATATACGGCAATTCCTTACTACGTAGTAATTTTTACAAATATTGAAAAAAAACAGAAATTGGTAACCGCAGTTAAATACCCAATATGCCAATAACTACGTCGTATCTGACAAAAACAAAGTCATGCATGGGTAGCCAGATCATCTAGACACACTTTCCAACACTAAACAAGCAAAAGTTTTACGACACTATTTGGCAATATCTTACGGAAAAATGACTTGGCAAAAAAATGAAAAAAAATGAAAAAGGGGCACTCGTGGTAAAATGGTCCTCGTGGTGATGAACGACATTTTAACTAATAAAAAAAATCATGCACATGGTAGCCAAACAATCCACCAAGACTTTCCACAACTGATAACCTATACAAGTTGCACCATTCTACGACAATTTCATAATACGTAATAACTTTGATAATTATGCAAACTACCTTAGAAGGGTAAACTCGGTCGCGAACGACCCCGACGCGTCTCAGAAATCGGGGAAGGAGTACAGCTACAGCAATGCACATCTGGACACTACTAGAGCGTGTAGGGGAGACACCTCCTGCAGGTCGATCACCCACAAATTCAGTCACGGGGGTGAGTCACGTGAGAAAAACCTGTTTTTTTTTTACGCTCGGGGTCGCGAACGACCCATCGTACCTATCCAGGGTTAAGAGTCGTGGTTTTACCAACTCTAAAAGACCAGCATTGAGCAAGAAGCACCCGTCCTTTCTTGCTCCTCTTACTGCGACCTTTCCCTTTGTTGAAAAGGCCTTCCATGCGGTCATGAAGGCGGTGGAGGAAGGAAAGCCTTGCCCTACCTTGGAGGAGTGTAGGCCTCTCTCCCTCGCCCTTCCCCCCGACGACAGATTCTGGAAAGATATCCAGTTCACTTTTACGGTCAGGAAACTGGAACCTGACGCAGCTGGCCGTCAGTTCAATGAGGATCTTCCAAAGCTGAACGACCACCTTCTTCGTCGGGAGCAGGAGACCAAGGAGAGACTAGCCGCCTCTCTGTCTCATCAAATTCAGCTTGAGGTCATGGCCGGAGATGTTAGGGTCCCAGATTTGTATATGGTTCTCGCAAAGACCCACCTAGTGACCGTGATGAAGGACTTGTACAGCTTCATCAAGGCCCGGAGAGCCTGCAAAGAATTCGTGTTTGCCAACGCCGCAGTGAAACACGAACCCCGGAAGCTAATCTCCTCCAACATCTGGGGCAAGCATCTCTTCCCAACAGCTCTGGTGAAAGAGATCGTGGACAAAGCCGCCTCTGAGAATTGGAACCTTCTCAACTAATGGGGCATGTCCCGCAAAAGGAAATCCTCTCATTAAGAAGGCCCTCAACCTAAGAGGAAATCCTTAAACCACGACCCCAGCAGCCTCAACCCAAACGCCAGTTTCCGGCTCCCGCTACTCCCCAAGTGGTTGCACAACCACAACACCCCTTTCAGTTGGTTCCCCAGCCTGTGGTGTCCCAATCACCGGTCTTCACCCCCGCCTATGAACGACCATCCGATAGCTTTCGTCCCAGAGTTAGAGGCTCCGGCAGAGATTCCTCTCGCCGCCCCTCCAGGGGCAGAGGAGGAAGGGGAGCTAGCGGCCGAGGTGGCAAACCCTCGGGAAACCAGAAGCAATGAAGTGCTTCCGGTGGGAGGAAGACTCCGCCACTTTCAGGATCGCTGGACCTTCGATCCTTGGGCACACAGCATCATCAAGAAGGGACTAGGTTGGAGCTGGACGTAACCACTGCCAACTTTCAACCAATTCTTCCAGCCTTCAACCCCAATCTTGGAAGAATATGTCCTAGAACTCTTGAACAAGAAGGTGATCAAGAGGGTAAAGTCCACCAAGTTCCAAGGAGGACTATTTTGTGTTCCAAAGAAGGACTCAGAAAAACTCAGAGTCATTCTCGACTTGTCCCCCCTCAACAAGTTCATTGCGAACAACAAATTCAATATGCTGACCCTTCAACAAATAAGAGCCCTACTGCCTCACAAGGCCTACACGGTCTCAATAGACCTGGTGGATGCCTACTGGCACATCCCAATGAACCACCACGCTTCCTCCTACCTAGGATTCTGGCTCCAGCGTGGCTCCGAGAATCTTCACCTAGCTAGCAGACACAATCGTCCACCAGCTGCGCCTTCAGGGCGTCCAAGTGATGGCCTACCTCGACGACTGTCTGGTCTGGTCGACATCGCCAGAAGAATGTTTGAGAGCTTGCAGCGAAGTGACCCAGTTCCTGGAATATCTGGGTTTCAAAATAAACACCAAGAAGTCTCGCCTCGCTCCAGCTCAGAAGTTCCAATGGTTAGGAATCCATTGGGATCTTCAGTCACACCGCCTTTCCATCCCACCGAAGAAAGGGAAAGAAATAGCCGGGTCTGTCAGAAGACTTCTCAAATCCAAAGGGATCTCAAGACGACAGCAGGAGCAAGTTCTCGGCTCCCTACAGTTCGCCTCAGTGACGAACCCAGTGCTACGAGCACAACTAAAGGATGCCTCAGGAGTCTGGAGACGAAACGCATCCGACGCTCGAAGAGATCTCAAGAGACCCCTACCGAACAGGCTTCGCTCCCTTCTAAGACCGTGGTCAGAAGCAAGGACTTTGGAAGAATCCATCCCTCTCCAACCTCCACCTCCATCGATTAACATCCATACTGACGCTTCTCTAGAGGGTTGTGGGGGTCACTCCCATCAACGGCAAGTTCAAGGAACATGGTCTCCCCTATTCAAGACGTTTCACATCAACATTTTGGAGGCCATGGCGGTTCTTCTCACCCTGAAGAAATTATCCCCGCGTCCCTCGATACACATCCGTCTACCTCTGGACAGCTCGGTAGTAGTCAGATGTCTCAACCGTCAGGGCTCGAGATCGCCCAACATAAATCAGGTGCTATTACCCATCTTCCACCTGGTGGACAGGAGGAAGTGGCACCTATCTGCAGTTCACCTACAAGGATTCCGCAACATGACGGCGGACGCTCTATCGAGGACAAGCCCCATAGAGTTAGAATGGTCCTTAGACGCAAGATCATTCTCCTTCATGTCTCGTCAAGTCCCGGAACTACAGACCGACCTCTTCGCGACAAGCAACAACAAGCAACTTCCTCGATATGTGGCCCCATACGAGGACCCCAAAGAGGAAGCAGTGGATGCCATGTCCATGGACTGGAACAGATGGTCCAAGATTTACCTGTTCCCTCCACCCAACCTTCTGCTGAAAGTCCTCTCCAAACTGAGAACCTTCAAAGGTACAGCAGCCCTAGTGGCTCCCAAGTGCCCCCGCAGCAACTGGTTCCCCCTAGTCCTGGAGCTACAGCCCAAGCTGATCCCCCTGCCGAGCCCAGTTCTCTCCCAACAGGTGCAGAAGTCGACTGTCTTTGCTTCATCAAAGAAAGTCAAGGACCTTCACCTCATAATTTTCTCTCCCTAGCCGTGAAGAAAAGGTTTGGGATCTCGAAAATAATTTGGACTTCCTAGAGGAGTACAAAACAAAGTCTACCAGAAGGCAATATGAATCATCCTGGAAGAAGTGGGTATCCTTCGTCAAGGCAAAAAACCCTACGGAAATCCCCATAGATTTTTGCATGTCCTTATTTATTCACCTTCATGGACTTGCTTAGCAGCCAATACGATTTCCACCTGCAAATCAGCCTTGACTAGACCACTACTTCTGTACGCCTTCCAAATAGATTTATCCAGCGAAATCTTCAATAAACTCCCGAAGGCGTGCGCTAGACTCCGTCCAGCACCTTCACCGAGACCCATCACCTGGTCCCTGGATAAGGTACTCCATTTTGCCTCTAACTTGGAAAACAAATCTTGCCCTCTGAAAGACTTGCCTCAAAAAGTTATCTTCCTTTTTGTTCTCGCCTCGGGAGCCAGAGTCATTGAAATATTGGCATTATCAAGAGAAGAGGGCCAGATACAGTTCGCCGACACAGGGGAACTTACCCTCTTCCCTGACCCCACGTTTCTCGCTAAAAATAAACTTCCCACCAATAGATGGGGCCCTTTGGAGAATCTGCCCCCTGAAGGAAGATGTCTCTCTATGCCCAGTGGAGAGTCTTAAGGTCTATCTTCAAAGAACTTCAGACTTTGGCGAAGAACAACTCTTTAAAGGGGAAACTTCGGCTAGTGACCTGTCACTAAAACAACTAAGAGCGAAAATCACCTACTTTATTCGCAGAGCAGATCCTGACAGTACACCCGCAGGTCATGATCCTAGGAAAGTCGCCTCTTCCCTAAACTCTTTCCAAGGAATGGATTTTGAAAGCCTCCGATCCTTCACAGGCTGCAGGTCACCTAGAGTATTCTTCAAACACTATGCGAAGCAGGTGCACGAAGTGAAAAGATTTGTGGTGGCAGCAGGTAGTTTGATGAAACCGGCTGTTTAATGCTGCGTAGAACAGTGAGTTTTTTCGGGACTAACTCAAACGGGTGCTTGTGTTGACCCTAGTGCGATACATAGTGATTTCAAGGGACACTTAGTGTCACTAATAGACTGTTCTTCATCAAGGTGTAGTGACATAGATTCTTACACGTGTGCCACATGTTCTTGGACATGAAGTGTATAATGATTTTAAAGACTGGTGTTCCTCTGGGAACTTGTGCTTAAAGGCAAAATATTTCCCTTTCAGATTCCACATCACCGTCTTACTGAAAATCTATGTCTATTATTCAATATTATTGTTGTACATAATTTTCCATATTTCCATGCAATTTTCAAATAAAATATTTATTTTATTTACCATACGCGTCTGATTTCGCTCCTATCTTTCATACGAAAATAAATTGCTGTTATTGTTTTATTGATCCTATTTCCATGGTTTATTATATTTGATATACCTACTAACTAATATACACTCACCTAATGGTATAAGATTTGTTCCTACACAAATATTTACCCTTCTGATTTGTATTCGAGACCGGCACGATCTCTTTATCCAGGTGAGTCTATCTTCGTCAGGTTACTTCGAGATGTTCCTCTTGTCCAATTAGGACTTCCCTGGAAGCCAGGTCATTGTAATGCCACTGGTAGTGACATTTAACGGAGATGTCACGGTCTCTTCGGTCACCAGACCACAGGAATATTAGTCGAAGTAGAGGGCACTTGAAATGGAAAAAAAATCTACGATACATTAATTCTATGGTACACTTCCATCAGGACGACATGGCTTGAGCCCAAAAAACGGATTTTGAGTGCAGCGAAAAATCTATTTTTAGGTGAGATGGCCATGTCGTCCTGATGGACCCGCCCAACTGTTCCAGTTCAGCCTGCCAGGCCCTTCCCTGCTAAACTCTATCGCAGAAGCCGTATGGCTGACGGTTTGTTTACGTTGCGAGTAAGTACCGTAACAGTAATGCAGGAGGGTAACTTTGGAACGGCTCCTCAGTTACCTCGCCACCTTTCCCCCTCGAAGCGTAAACGCTATGTGGGGTGCAGATAGCCATGGGGCGTGTTAATGCATGCGTCCCCTGTTGATATACGATATCCTAGAGGGAAACCTTTAGGGTACTCGCAACAGAAGTTAGAATTCTGTGAAACCTTTAGTTTAATTCTCTGGGAATATTTATTGTAGTCATATATACCCAAAGGAAGCTACTGAAGGAACCTCCCATCAGGACGACATGACCATCTCACCCAAAAATAGATTTTTTGCTTCGCTCAAAATCCGTTAATTAGTTATATGGCCGGGAAGGCTGTTCTGGCTAACTAAATAAAGCATGCAAGGTGAACAGTGGCGTCATAAAATGGCACCTCCAGGCAAGGCACAGCTCTGCCACAAAACACAAGATTTAAGCGTAAAAAATCGTTACTTTACGGCCAGAGCTTATTTAAACAATACAAGAACCTGGTACTCAACTTTCCAGAAGAATGCGAGGCCGAAGGTTGCGACATGGCGAAGGATGCAAAAGATAATTAACGATCACTGGGAAAAACCAACCAATGTAGGAAACTACAAGCTTAGGAATGAGGACGGACGTGACGTCACACAGTATGGCGGACTGTTTGTTTACGTTGCGAGTACCGTAACAGTAACAAAGGAGGGTAACTTTGGAACGGCTCCTCAGTTACCTAACCACCTTTCCCCCTTGAAGAGTAAATGCTATGTGGGGTGCAGATAGCCATGTGGCGTGTTAATGCGTGCGTCCCCTGTTGATATACAATATCCTAGAGGGAAACCTTTAGGGTACTCGCACCAGAAGTTAGAATTCTGTGAAACCTTTAGTTTAATTCTCTGGGAATATCTACTGTAGTCATATATACCCAAAGGAAGCTACTGAAAGGAATATGTATGACTACAGTGGATATTCCCAGAGAATTAAACTAAAGGTTTCACAGAATTCTAACTTCTGGCGCGAGTACCCTAAAGGTTTCCCTTTAGGATATCGTATATCAACAGCCACATGGCTATCTCCACCCCACATAGCGTTTATGCTTCGAGGGGGAAAGGTGGCAAGATAACTGAGGAGCCGTTGCAATGTTATCCTCCAACATTACTGTTACGGTACCTCGCAACGTAAAAAAACGGCAGCCATAGCTGTCCGCCATCTTGACTGACGTCACGTCTGTCCTCTTCATTCCAATTCTAGTAACGTCACTGCATAGTTTGGTTTTCCCAGTTCTTGCTTTTTTCAGCGCCATTTCGCAATCTTCGGCCTCGCCTTCTTCTGGAAAGTTGAGTACCATATTCTTGTATCGTATAAAACGGATTTTGAGCGAAGCGAGAAATCTATTTTTCGGTGAGATAGCCATGACGTCCTGATGGAAGGTTCCTTCAGTAGCTTCTTAGGGTATATTTAACTACAGTGGATATTCCCAGAGAATTAAACTAAAGGTTATCACAGAATTCTAACTTCTGGTGCGAGTACCCTAAAGGTTTCTTTCTAGGATATCGTATATCAACAGGGGACGCATGTATTAACACGCCACATAGCTATCTGCACCCCATATAGAGTTAACACTTCGATATGGAAAGGTGGCTGAGTAACTGAGGAGCCATTCCAAAGTTACTCTCATCCGTGGCTACTTTTGGTACTCGAGACGTAAACAAACGGGCGCCATTGCTAAATGACGTCACGTCCGTCCTCATCCTGAGCTCAGTTTCTACCAATCTCCGCGATACAGTAGGTCAGGGAGGGGCCTGAAAGGCTGAACTAGAATAGACGGGAGGGTCTATCAGGACGTCATGGCTATCTCACCCAAAAATAGATTTTTCGCTTCGCTTAAAATCCGTTTTTTGGGCTCAAGCCATGACGTACTGATGGAAGTGTACCAGAGAATTAATGTATCGTGGATTTTTTCCCCTTTAATCCAAGTGCCAAGGGCTTCAAACAGTATTATTGAACATGTCCTTACCAGAGAGTCTATAATAAACTAGCTTCCCGCCCCCTTGGCAGGGAAGTCCTGGTGGACAATAGGAACATCTCGAAGCGATCATTGAAGAGCTACTCACCCGGTGGAGAGATCATGCTGGACTTGGAGACAAGACAAAGGTTAATATTTGGGTAGGAATATTATCAAGCATAAGTAAGTATATAACATAATTACTACTCCCCTGGAGGAGAGATCATGCTAGTCTCGGAGACAGGACAAAGGTTAATTTTCGAATAGGAATATTATCAAGGCATGAGTGAGTATATAACATAATTACTTATATCATTCTTTTTTGATCATCATTAAAGAGGTAAATGAAACTATAACAATCGTATATTTCTTGATAAGGAATAGGAGCGAAATGAGACGCACATGGAAATAAAATAGACATTTTATTTTTAGGATTGCAGATCATTATGGCAGTAATTACAATAATGATTATAGAATTTATTTACAATAATAAAGAATAATGTACATAGAAATGAAAGACGGTAATCTTGATTCTGAAAAGAATATTTTGCTTTTTAGAAACACAAGTTCCAGAGGAACGCCAGTCTTTTAAAATTCAAAGAAAACACACCATGCCCTAGGGCATGTGGCACTCATGTAAAGTCTATGACATTTCACCTTGGTAAAGAACAGTCTATTAGAAACACTAAGTGTCCATTAAATCACTATGTATCACAATAGGGTCAACACAGCCACCCGTAGAGTTAGAGTCTCAAGTAACTCACTGTTCTATGCAGATTTAAGCAGCAGGTTTCATAACACTACCTGCAGCTACCACAAAATGCTTTACCTCGTGCACTTGTTTTGCGTAGTGCTTGAAGAAAACGCGCGATGATTTCCAGCCTGTAAAGCTCTTGAGGCTTTCGAAATCCATACTCTGGAAGAAGTTCAGAGAAGAAGCGATTTATCTAGGATCGTGACCTGCGGGTGTACTGTCAGGATCCGCTCTGCGAATGAAGTAGGTGATTTTCGCTCTTAGTTGTTTCAGTGACAAGTCGCTACCCGATGTTTCTCCTTTGAAGAGTTGTCCTCCACCGAAGTCTGAAGTTCTTCGAAGATAGACCTTAAGACTCTCCACTGGGCATAGAGAGACATCTTCCTTCAGGGGGCAGATTCTCCAAGGGCCCCATCTCTTGGTGGGTAGTTCATTCTTAGCGAGAAACGTCGGATCGGGGAAGAGGGTAAGATCTCCTGTCTCGGTGAACAGGATATGACCCTCTTCTCTTGATAATGCCACTATTTCACTGACTCGGGCTCCCGAGGCGAGAGCATAAAGGAAGATAACATTTTGAGTCAGGTCTTTCAGAGGCCACGAATCGTTGTCCAGGCTAGAAGCAAAATGGAGCACCTTATCCAGGGACCAGGAGATAGGTTTTGGTGGGGGTGCTGGGCGTAGTCTAGCGCATGCCTTTAGCAGTTTATTGAAGATATCGCTGGACAGATCAATCTGGAAGGCGTATAGGAGTGGTCTAGTCAAGGCCGATTTACAAGGGGAAATCGTGTTGGCCGCTAAGCCTTGTCCATGAAGGTGAATGAAGAAGGACATGCAAAAATCAATGGTGATTTCCATAGGATTTTTTGCCTTGACGAAGGAGACCCACTTTCTCCAGGAAGATTCATACTGCCGTCTGTTAGACTCAGTCTTGTACTCCTCAAGGAAGTCTAAGCTTTTCTTCGAGATCCCAAACCTTTTCTTTGCGGCTAAGGAGAGAAAATCATAAGATGAAGGTCCCCTGACTTTCAGTGATGAAGCGAAGACAGTCAACTTCTGTACTTGTTGGGAGAGAACTGGGCCCGGTAGAGGGATCAGCGTGGGCTGCAGCTCCGGGACCAGGGGATACCAATTGCTCCGGGGCCACTTGGGAGCCACTAGGGCCGCTATCCCTTTGAAGGTTCTCAGTTTGGATAGGACTTTCAGCAGAACGTTGGGAGGAGGGAACAGGTATATCCTGGACCATCTGTTCCAATCCAGGGACATGGCATCAACTGCTTCTGCCTTGGGGTCCTCGTACGGGGCCACATATCGAGGAAGTTAATTGTTGTCGCTCGTCATGAAGAGATCGATCTGAAGTTCCAGGACTTGGTGAGAGATGAAGGAGAATGATCTTGCGTCTAGAGACCATTCCGACTCTATTGGGCTTGTCCTCGATAGAGCGTCCGCCGTCACGTTGCGGAATCCTTGTAGGTGAACTGCAGACAGGTGCCATTTCTTCCTCTCTAACAAACGAAAGATCGGGAGAAGCACCTGATTTATCTGGGGCGATCTCGAGCCCTGACGACTGAGACATCTGACTACCACCGAGTTGTCCAGAGTCAGACGGATGTGGATCGAGGGAGGCGGGGAGAGTTTCTTCAGGGTGAGAAGAACTGCCATGGCCTCCAAGGTGTTGATGTGAAACGTCTTGAATAGGGGAGACCATGTTCCTTGAACCTGTTGTTGGTGGGAGTGACCTCCCCAACCATCCAGTGAAGCGTCCGTGTGGATGTTGATCGATGGAGGCGGGTGTTGAAGAGGGATGGACCTTTTCAGGGCCTTTGCTTCTGACCACGGCTTTAAAAGTAAGCGAAGTCTGTTCGGAAGCCGTCTCTTGAGGTCTCTTCGAGCGATGGATGCGAATCGTCTCCAGACTCCCACGGCATCCTTTAGCTGTGCGCGAAGCACTGGGTTTGTCGCAGAGGCGAACTGTAGAGAGCCGAGAACTTGTTCCTGTTGTTGTCTTGAGATCTGTTTGGATTTTAGAAGCGTTCTGACAGACCCTGCTACTGTATTTCCTTCCTTTTCTTCTGTGGAATGGAAAGGCGGTGTGACTGAAGGTCCCAATGGATTCCCAACCATTGGAACTTCTGAGCTGGAGAGAGGCGAGATTTTTCAGCGTTTATCTTGAAGCCCAGATGCTCTAGGAACTGGTTAACTTTGTTGCAGGCTCTCAGACAATCTTCGGGCGATGTCGACCAGACCAGCCAGTCGTCTAGATAGGCCATCACTTGGACGCCCTGAAGACGTAGCTGTTGGACGATTGCGTCTGCCAGCTTGGTGAAGATCTGTGGAGCCACGTTGAGCCCGAAGGGCATGGCCCTGAAGGCGTAACTTTTCCTTTGGAGTCGAAATCCTAGGTAGAAGGAAGCGTATTGATTCATTGGAATGTGTCAGTAGGCATCCGCCAGGTCTATTGAGACCGTGTAGGCCCTGTGAGGCAGAAGGGTCCTTATTTGTTGCAGAGTCAGCATCTTGAATTTGTTGTTCGCAATGAACTTGTTGAGGGGGGACAAGTCTAGAATAACTCTGAGTTTGTCTGAGTCTTTCTTGGGAACACAAAAGAGTCTCCCTTCGAACCTGATTGACTTTACCCTCCTGATCACCTTCTTGTTCAAGAGTTCCAGGACATATTCTTCCAGGAGGGGGGTTGACTGTTGGAAGAATTGCTGGAAGGATGGGGGTGGTTGAATCCAGCTCCAGCCCAGTCCCTTCTTGGCGATGCTGAGTGCCCAGGGATCGAAGGTCCAACGATCCTGGAATTGGGGGAGTCTTCCTCCCACCGGAAGCACTTCATTGCTTTTGTGTCCAGAGGGTTTGCCTCCTCGGCCGCTAGCTCCCCTTCCTCCTCTGCCTCTGGAGGGACGGCGAGAAGAATCTCTGCTGGAGCCTCTGCCTGAGCCCCTACCTTTGGGACGAAAGGTACTCGAGTGTTGCTCATAGGCAGGGGTGAAGACCGGTGACTGCGACAACAACCGGCTGGGGGACCAATTGAAAGGTCTGTTGTGGCTGCGTAGCCACTTGGGGAGTAGCGGGACCCGGAAACTGTCGTCTCGGCTGGCGTTGCTGGGGTCTGGGTTTCGAGGATTTCCTCTTAGGCTGAGGGCCATCGTCCTGAGAGGACTTCCTCTTTCGGGACATGCCCCACTTATGGAGAAGGTTCCTGTTCTCCGTAGCAGCTTTGTCCACTATCGCTTTCACCAAGGTAGACGGGAAGAGATGTTTGCCCCAGATATTGGAGGAAATCAGTCTCCGGGGTTCGTGTTTCACCGTTGCACTGGCGAATACGAATGCCCCCCACAGGCTCTACGAGCCCCAGCGAAACTGTATAGGTCCTTGCTAAGGTGCGACTTAGCAAGGACCATGTAAAAGTCCGGGACTCTGGTGTCCCCGGCCATGAGTACTAGCTGTACCTGATGGGACAGCGAAGCGGTGAGTCTCTCCTTCGTATCCTGTTCCCTACAAAGGAGGTGATCGTTCAACCGTGGGAGGTCCTCGTTGAATTGACGACCGGCCACATCAGGTTCCAGTTTTCCTACCGTGAAGGTCGACTGGATGTCTTTCCAGTGCCTATCGTTAGGGGGAAGAGTAAGGGAGAAGGGTCTGCACTCCTCCAGTGCAGGGCAAGGCTTCCCTTCCTCCACAGCCTTCATGACTGCTTGGAAGGCCTTTTCAATGAAGGGGAAGGTCGCAGTAGCTGGAGCAACGAAGGTTGGATGCTTCTTACTCAGCGCTGGCATCTTGGAGTTTGTGAAACCCCGGCTCTTCACTGCCTGAGCTAGCATAGCTTGGGCCTTCGCAAAATCGAACACAATCACTTCCTTCGGTTCGGTCTCTTCTTTTGAGGCTGGTTTGGATAAGCCTCGAAATTCGGGAAGAACTCCACTTCTTCCTACAAAAATAGAGCCCACCCTTTCACTAATGTAGATCTTACCAGTAGTGATTGGTATATGCTCGGCGTATCTCCAAGGGTTAGCTTCCGAGCAGGTGGGGAGGTCCTTAACCGAAATCTTCTTCGGTTGTTTGAAGCCGACAAGAGTCGTCCGGAATTGCTCCTGAGTCTCGCGCAGCTTCGTGTCCATGAGGCCTTCAAGCATTCTGAAGACCTCTTGAGTGGCCGATGGAAGAGGGTCCGGGGTGGCAGAAGTCGAAGGAGCAGGTTCCTCGGACGGTGCTGGAGTTGCTGGGGGAGCAGGAGTGACCTCGTTCTCCGAATCAGGGTATTCCACCTGATCTTCCTCATAGTCGAGCTCCTCGCCCATGAGGTTCGGGGACACCTCCGACATACGTTCCATGTTGTCGGAATCAAGATTGCACTCACGCATGGACTGTGCCGTGACGACGTCGGGTTCGACCACAATCTGGATGGTGGGAATTTGTTCTCGAGGAACCACCGAGTCCTTGAATGCTTTTGGAAAAAGCAAAGCCCTCAAGTCTTCATTGGGAAGATACGGTCCAGTGGCGTTCTTTTGGAAGACACGCACCCATTTGCGTAGCTTCTCTCTAGCGATGTCCCTTACCTCCGTGGTAGGAGGATCGTCGAACGCCTCGACAAGAAGACTCTTGCAGACTGAACAGTTCCGCGGGTCCCAAAATTTAAGGTCGCCTTTCTTGGCGGCACAGGGGGCGTGGGTCCGGCACACCTTGTGCCCGTAGAAGTCCGGGCGCTTCACTCCACAGAAGTTGCTTTCGCGCTTCATATACTCCTCCTGTAAAAGAAAGAGTTCATGAGTACATGGAAGGCATAAGAATGACTTACATTACTCTAGAATTAAGAATAACTTAATCTATAATAGCATATCAATGTTCAAGATTGATGAGTGGGAAAGGAAGTAGATAGACACATACTTGTGAATCCCGCCCAGCCGGTTACCGTAACCTTATCCGTAGACAATTCCTTTGGACCCGAGGGTCACAAATGAGGGAAATCCGTATGGATGAGCCAAGCTAGGCTTTTAAAAAGGAATTGTCCGCAGAGTGTACCAGGATCTCAGACCACTCAGAGCCTTGGGGGAGAGGGGAAAATAGGATAAACCCCTTAGTAAATGTAGGTTCCGGCAATCGACTGCACTGAGATACACAGAATATGCTGGAAATGTAATGTGCAAGCAAACAGCATAGCCACTATATTAGTTGGTATAATAATACCTATATGGAGGTGGCCAGGCTATCTGGCTGCATCATATTGACTGCCGGCATGTTGCCGGCAGCCAGGGAAGGGGTACATGTCCCTTAGCGTCTCATGAGGGGGCGCCGGTAGACCGACGGCACGCTGGAGGCCGGTTCTGCGGGGTGGAAAACATCAAGGCAGACACACTGAGCAACCGAGATGGATAATACCACAGTGGCGACCGCCGGCACAGCGGCGGATCGCCGGCAGAGGCGGCGGATCGCCGGCAGAGGCGGCGGATCGCCGGCAGAGGCGGCGGATCGCCGGCAGAGGCGGCGGGCTCCGCCAGCCGGAGGCTGATGGCATGGTGAGCCTTAGTTCAATTCATAGAAGATATATATATATATAAGGGTGGATACCTAGATTGCCGACAATCAATGCCAGCATGTGGGCGGCAGACTCCGAAAGTCGGCCGGCTGTTGCTAGGTAAATATAAGGGGTGGGACGTCGGCATTATGTCGACGGAAGGCCGCAGCCTCCGTGGAGGCACTCGGTAGGCTGACGTCTTAGAGGGGGAAGGTATCTTATGAATAAAGGTCACCTGAGGTAGTGGCGGTTATCGCCGGCAGTAGAGACGGCAAGGGACCGGCACCATGATAGAGAGAGAAAAAGGTAAGGAGGGATGGGAGGGGTAATATCCTATACCCCTCCGGCATCTCCCCGGAGAGAGTGCACTCATGATAGGAGTAGATACTCCTAACATCCGGCGGCAGTGGGCCGGCAGACGGCCGGGAGCCTGAGGTAACCCAAGGGAGGGATAGAGGGCACTCAAAGAGGGGGAATCCCCCGCCGGCAGGACCTCCGCCGGCAACCACCCTTATAGAACGCTATGAAGGGTATGTGTACCATAGCGGCCAGCTCAGCAGGAGAACAAGGCTAGCCCTACCACTCCACCCAAGGGAGGAGTTGTAGGACCAAGGACAGGGGTGTGTAGGCAGGCCTACACCAAAGGGATAGAGTGGGGAGGGAGAAGTAGGGGTCTTTCTAAATGGGTAGACTCTGTATGAGAGCGGCCACCAAGGCAAGGGAGAACACTCCCTAACCTAGGATAGGTAGCCCAGATCAAGTACAGTACTAATGTACTGTCCCAAACTATAATAAGACAGAGTTTACCCCAGAGCTTAACCTAGATTAGGAGGACCAACTCCTAGGCTAGGAAAGTCTGAAAGACACATCGCTAGTTGCAGGGAGGAAGGGTAACCCAACCAAGTGCAACTGGAGGAAGGGCAGAGCCCTTCCTAAGGTCTTAGGCAAGACCCTAAGGGGGGTTCATTCCCTTAGGGTAGGCAGAGAAGCAATAAATACTCTGGGTGTAGACAAGATCTCCCTATATAGAAGGGAAGGCAAGTCTACCCAGAGGGAATTACCCGCAGGCAGGGGGAATAGGGAGCATACAAGGGTTCCTACATTAGGTTAGGAGGGGGTTGGTACACAACCAACTCAGTCCCTTGTATGGTCCCGGAAGGCGAAAACACTTACATCACAGTAACTAGTATGTTTAATAATGCCAAAATCTTCATAACTTAACTTAGGAACACAAATATATCATGCATGAAAAAGAGCACTAGGCTGTCAAGCCTAGGGGCTAAGCTAGCGATCTAGTATGGGGTCGAACAGCGACCGTAGTCTGATGAGCGCTAAAACACAATATAATGATTTCCTAGCTATGAAGACTAAATAACTAATAATATTAATTAGTTAAAGGACCGGAGAAGGCTGTTCTGGCTAACTAAATAAGGCATGCAACCTGAACAGCGATACCGTCATGGCGCGTCCGGTATCGGCACAGCTCCGCCACAAAACACGATATTTTAAGAAAATTAGAAGTTACTTTATGGCCAGAGCTTATTTAAACAATACTAGGACCTGGTACTCAACTTTCCAGAAGAAGGCGAGGCTGAAGGCTGCGACATTACGGCGATGTAAGCAGATAAAAGAGGCACTTGGGAAAAATCCGACTTAGCGTAAAAGCTACAGGCGAAAGGATGAGGACGGACGTGACGTCATTTAGCAATGGCGCCCGTTTGTTTACGTCTCGAGTACCAAAAGTAGCCACGGATGAGAGTAACTTTGGAACGGCTCCTCAGTTACTCAGTCACCTTTCCATATCGAAGTGTTAACTCCATATGGGGTGCAGATAGTTATGTGGAGTGTTAATTCATGCGTCCCCTGTTGATATACGACATCCTAGAGGGAAACTATTGGATGTCAAGATAGGACAAGAGACACACGATGGTGGGGACATGTGGTTTAATGAGTCCTCAGATACAGACTGACTCGGTTGCTCTCTGCAACCGGCACACTCACTTGGCGCCTGCCCACCATGGGAAAACATATCCTACTTGCAGGTACTCCCTCATCCCCCCCCCCCCCCCCGAGATTAATACATGGGTATACATGGAGAGGCAATGATAAAAAATAATGCATGGATATACATGGATTAAATTGGGTGCATGTGCGAGAATAGGAAGACAGGTACATAGCTGTCAGTAATGCAAAACACAATGTGCAGGTAATACATGTTCATAGAATAATATGAAAAGCAAAGGCAATAAAAAAATATATATGCAGGTGCCGCTGTAATGTACGATGATCACATGTAGTCATCCATCCACGCAGGCCTTCTAGTGCGCCGTGATGGGCGTGGCTCCCGTACTGCTTGTGGGCTGGGCGTAGGGTGACTGCCTGGTAGCTGCTCGGGCGTGGGCGTGGCTGGATGCGTAGCAGATGTGGCCCGCCCAGGCTGGGGCCCCGATGATGTGAGACGCAGGTGCTTCCTGTTACGGAGGGAGAGGCGCCTGCTGCCATCTAGTTTGACTAGGTATTGTCGGTATGGGAGCGTTTCCGCCACGGTACCGGTGCGGTTCCACAGCTTAGTGGCCTGATTTTGCACTCGCACTTGGGACCCCGGGTTGATGGCTGGAAGCTTTCTGGATGGTCCGGTCCCGGTGAGGGCGGCACCACTGTCAGCCATCTGACGTTCTCTTTGCCGTAAGGTTGCCCTCCAGTGTTTGTCTACCGTGAGGTGCCAGCGGGCCGTAGGTACGCCATCTCGGAGCTGCCTGCCCGCTGCCATCTGGGCGGGTAACTTGTTTATTCCGCGGAGGGGGGTGTTGAGGTACTGCAGGATAGCCATAGAGGACTTGTCAGTGTCGAGGGTGCCGCCTCTGCCCGTGTTCGCCATTATTATCCGCTTCCCGATCTTGACTGCGGCCTCTGCCCTGCCATTGGACTGCGGGTACTGGGCGGATGATAGACGCACAGACACGCCCCATAACTTGAAAAATTCCCCCATTTCCTCGCTTGCCAGATTGGTACCACCGTCCGTGGAGATTTGCTCCGGGGCCCCCCATCTGGGGAAGTAGCGACGTAGCTGAGTCTTGATGTGGGAGGAGGAGGTTCCATGGGGGAAGTGGGCCAGCTCCAGCCACCCTGTGAGCCTGTCTGCATAGGCCATGAACGAGTGTCCGTCGTGCTGGAACATATCTGCTACCGTCATCTGGAAGGGGTACTCTGGGGGCGGCGTGATGATGAGTTCCTCCGCGGCCTGGGATGGTGCGTGTACATTGCATTCTTCACACGAGGATCGGTGATACTGCAGGTCCCCCTCGAGTCCAGGCCAGTACACCGTCTGGCGCGCTCGTCGTTGCATCGAGTCCAGGCTTTGGTGCCCCGCTTGTAGGTTGGCAGCCACCTGCTGACAGAGAGGCTCCGGGATAACTAGGCGAACGTTGCCCTGTTCGAACGTGTATGTCACCAAGTCTTGGATAACGGCCAGCTTCTCCCTGACAGTGTATAAGGGCCGAAGGCACGCAACTTCCTGGGACTTCCTATCGGCCCAGTCCCCGGCCAGGACCCTGGCCATGAGCAGCTGGTACACGGGGTCGCTGACAGCGGCGTGCCTAACTCTTGCCTCATCCACGACACAGCTGTCGTGCTCTACTGCTGCCAAGACGGCGGCCGCCATGGTGTCGGTGAGGTCTTCGTCGAGGTCCATGTCGTGGGCGCTGGGATCGGCTTTCAAGGCGGGGTATCGGGACAGGAAGTCCGCTGCGATGTTACGCTTCCCCGGCAGGTACTTGACCCTGAATCGGTACTGCAGAGTTCTCTCTTTCACCCTAAAGAGGCGGGGGTTCAAGATTTCCGTGAGGGCCCGATCCCCCAGTAACTTGGTTAACGGGCGGTGGTCCGTCACAATGGTGAGGTTGGGGCACCCCAGCAAGAACAGCCTCGCCTTCTGGAGACACCAGGCTACCGCGAGGGCCTCCCCCTCCACGGCAGCGTAGCCAGCTTCGGCGACGGTGAGATAGCGGCTGCCGCATAGTGCCAGGCGCCACCCACCCGTGCAGCAAAAGGGCGTATTGGCGGAGCTGCATGAGCAATACTGTTGAAGGATTACAAACCCTATGCCTTCTTTGCTCCAGTCGGTGATCGCTGCTGTGGGGCGGCTCCTGTCATAGTAGGCCAGTCCGTCCTTTGCTAATTGGCAGATCATGTCTTGGGCGTGATGAAATTTGGTGCAGAGTGCCTCGTCCCAGTACACTGCCTTCCCGATTGGTTTTTTGAGGAGCTCCCAGAATGGGTTCATGATGGGGGCTGTCGCGAGGAATGGCGCCAGCTGGTTGACGAATCCGTACCAAGCCCTTATGTCGGTGATAGAGGGCTGACGTGGCATCGGGAAGTTCTTGATGGCCGTCAAATGTTCCTCTGTTGGCTTGTAGGCCTCCCAGCCCAGGTTGAAGCCCACGAAGTCTACTTCCCTTCTTGCGAATTGGAATTTCTCCGGCTTAAGCGTAATACCCTTGGCTGCGCATGTTTCGAGGAAGTCGTAGGCATGCCAGAAGGCCCCTTCGATGCTGTCGTCGTAGAGTAAGGTGTCGTCTACGCACTTATATTTCCTCTGGATGTCCTGGATGGCGTCGTCGAAGCGTCGAGTATACGCATCGCCGGCAGAGCAGTGCCCCATGGGTGTACGACGGTAACGAAATCTCCCCCAGGGGGCAATGAATGTGGTTAGATCGCAACTTTCTTCGTCTAACTCCACCTGGTGGTATCCCCAGTACGCGTCCGCCACGGTCTTGAACGTGTGCTTAGGTACCCCGGACACCATATCGAATGGGGCGGTGGTGTGGTGTGTCTCCCGTAGGCAAGATGCGTTGAGGCGCTGGTAGTCGACTGTACGGCGTGGCTGTCCTGACTTCTTGGCGACGACCACCATATGGGGGCACCATTCGGTTGGCTGCCCGGTGGGTACCGGTTCTATGACGCCACGGGCGACATCTTCTTCGAGCTGGGCCTTCACTTCCTCTTCCCAGCGTTTTAGCACTGATGCTGGGGTATGGCATGCGTAAGGCATAGTTTCTGGGAGCAGGTGGATACGTTGCGGTTTCCCCTGCATCACTGGCAGTGGCTTCCTGGCTGTGTTGAATGTCGTCGTAGCGAAATGTTGCAGGAGCCAGGCTTCCAACCTGGCCGCATGTTCCTCCTGGGGCGGCATGGGCACTTCGGCAGGTCGGGGTGGTACCTGGGCTGCCTGTCTGGCTGTGCCATCGAACAGGCTCACGTGTGCCAGCGCGGGGGAGGGATTGGGGAACTCCTTGGGTACCAGCGTTAAATCCCTGCAAGTGTCCAACGACAGGAAGAGGTGCTTTGCCGACTGCACGAAGTACACGTCCTGCTCCGTGGTGCGACCTTGCAGGGTGATGTGGCACACGGCAGATCCAAGGCACTTCAGGGGGAGGTTTGCCACATCCCGCAAGCCAGCCCGGGGTGTAAGAGCTGCTGGGCGGACTTGGAGGTGTGATAGCAAGGAGGGCCCAGCCACACATACCTGTGCCCCAGTGTCTGCCACAGCGGTGACTGGCACTCGTACTCCTGTGTCGTTGTGAACGACTGTCACCTCCACTACTGGGTGGCGGGTGAGGTTGGCGCCCGCAACAAGCACAACGCTATACGTAGCACTAGACACATCTGTCGGGGATCCTGCCAATTTTGCCTGTGACTTTCTGCAGCATCTGTAGTAGTGGCCCTGCTCGTGGCACCCGTTGCATACGACGGATTTAGCGGGGCATAAAGCTCTACCAGAGGCATGGCGCCCACCGCAATTCCCGCAGGGAGGGGGTGGGGGACCCCTACCTGTGCCAGCGACGGTTGCACTCGGATGATCTGCCTCGGGTGTCTCGCTGCCAGCTGCACAAGCAGATTCCCTCCAGTTGCATTGGTGAGCAGCGGCGTCGACGCGGGCCGCCTCGTGGGCACAGCACCTGGACCTAAGGGCACTAACACTATTGATGTCATTGCTACACTGGTATACATGGGGACGCATAGCCTCATCACTTAATCCCACCATTAACTTGGGTAATAACATATATTCAGCCAGATTACACTGACACTCAGGGCACTGGAAATTGCAATCGGTGGCCTTTTGAGAGCACTTTAAAAAGTAATCACTGACACTTTCTCCTGGGCCTTGTACCGCATTAAAAAACTCCGACCATAACACAGCACGGTTTGTAGAACGCAACACAATATCGCGAATAAAATCCATGGCTTCCGTAGCGGTGAGGTTACTCCATTCCTGTGAGGTGAATCTGGCGTCCAGCGCCCGTTGTAGAGGGGGTGTGCAGTATAGCCTGATGTGGTGGACAACCTTGTGGGGCGGTAGTCTGCACAGTTCGATCCAGCATTCCATCGACCTCCTCCAGGACCTGAATGCGGCGGGCTTCAGCTCAATTTCGCACTTCTCCGGGGCTGCAGACGTGGGGACACGAGGTGCAGGGGTAGCATGTGTCGTAAGCCGGTCACGGAGAACGTTGATCATTTGCTGCTGTGCCGCCATGGCTTGCCTGGCTTCTTGCAGGGCAGGGACGAGCCCACGGGGGATGACGGGGCGTGCAGTCTTTGGGGTGGACTGCACTGAGCGGCGCTGGAAGGGCATGGTGAGGGTCACGTTGGTCCTTGAGAATCACTGCGCCATATTGGATGTCAAGGTAGGACAAGAGACACACAATGGTGGGGACATGTGGTTTAATGAGTCCTCAGATACAGACTGACTCGGTTGCTCTCTGCAACCGGCACACTCACTTGGTGCCTGCCCGCCATGGGAAAACATATCCTACTTGCAGGTACTCCCTCAGAAACCTTTAGGATACTCGCACCAGAAGTTAGAATTCTGTGATAACCTTTAGTTTAATTCTCTGGGAATATCCACTGTAGTTAAATATACCCTAGGAAGCTACTGAAGGAACTTTCCAGCAGGACGTCATGGCTTGAGCCCAAAAATAAGCTCTAGCTGTAGAGTAACGATTTTTAATCCTTAAAATCTTGTGTTTTGTGGCGGAGCTGTGCCTTGACCGGAGGCGTCATGTTGCGACACTGTTGTTCGCCTCGCATGCTTTATTTAGTTAGCCAGAACAGCGTTCCCGGTCTCATAACTAATTTAATATCATAAGTTATTTAGTCTTCATTGCTAGGAATTAGTTATATTATGCCGATAGTATTCTTCGGCGAACTTAGTTAGCCAAACCTTACGCAAGCCTACTAGCCTATCACCTAGGCTCGATGCTTAAGTGTTCATGTTTACTTCCTGCATGATATAATAAGTGTTCCTAGTGTTAATTTACGAAATGAAGATTTAGGCAATTATACATACAAGATTCAGTGATTGCACATGTGTTTTTTCGCCTTCTAGGGACCATACAAGGGGTCGTGGGTGGTCTTACCATCGACTCTTTTACCCCTAACCTAACGCTGGGGCCCTTGTATGCTTCCTTATCTCCCTAGTTACCTTATTTAAGGTAATCTCCTCCCTCTGCGGTAGCTTAGGCTACATCCTAGCCCTCTTACCTCGAATGGCATTCGGGTAGGTTAGGCTAGGATTGTTCTTCCCTTCTCATTGCCATTGTTCATGGCTGGAGTTAGGACAGAACCCCAGAGTACTTGTCGTTCACCCCATCCCACCTTAGGAGAATGTTTTCTCCTTCTGGTACTGGCTGGAGGATGAAGGTGGCCTTTCCCCCTAGTCTGCACTTGGTTGGGTCATGACCCTTTCTCCCTGCAGCCTAGCGACTTGTCCTACCCTTGTCTTACCTAGTCTAGGAGAATGGTTCTCCTAGCCTAGGTTAGGCAGTCTTTGGGACTCTGTTTCTTTATAGTTTAGGATAGGACACTAGTGCTGTACCTAAGCAGAGCTAGCCTATCCTAGGTTGGGAAGCATTCTCCCCCCTCCCCCCTAGATAGGCTAGCTTATAAACAGATTCCCTTCGCTTGGGGGTGTAAGGGCGTATCCCCACTATAATGTATGGATGTTTAGGTAGGAAGTTCTATTAACCATAATAATTACCTGGAACAGAGATGAATAAAGTGTTAGTAATTATTTCTCAGCTGATCCCATCTTCGTTGATATGTGCTTGATGGATAATAATACGTTGGTATTATAAAAATACAACTTTAATGTATAAAAGACTACATTATGAACTTCACTTTGTGACAGCTGACTCGCAAGTGTATATGGAGCGTCTTACACAAATCTCACAAACCAAAACATTGCTAAACAAAAGAGCATCGCTCTGAAAAGACTTAAATCCTACTCCAGCATAAATCATAAAGAATCACATCTTATCTGAGGTAACCAACAAATGTTTGAATCCTAATACCAAAACAAATCATTACTCTTATGATCAAAGCATAACATGTCTTATTCATGCAATATGATGCAATGTTGCGCAATACCTGAAACACTTGAAATAACATAGTACATTGTTACAATAATACATAACAGTCTCCTCCCCCTTAACTTGACATTGTAAAAATACTCATAAATCTAATCTCTCAGGGGGCTTTCCTCTGTTAATCCTATTAGGAAGCACTTTAACCTCATCTTGTACTGGTACATGAATTGGTTCTGAATCTACATTGGATGTTGGACCATCTTGGTTAATACTTGACTCATTTGATCTAACTACTTCTTTAAGTTTCTCATCTCTAACATTCACATGCTCTACTGTCTTTCTGTTTAACGGCTGTAATTGATCAACATGACGTTTTACAACATTATCACCAACACGAACATCATAATTTAAATTTCCTATCTCTCTTACAATCTCTCCTGGTACCCACTTCTCTGGAGTGTTGTACGATCTTACCATGACATCAGACAAAGGTAAAAAATGTCTTACATTAGGAAGCTTTGCTACTTGTTTATACCCTTTATCTTCTAAATCACTTTGCAAACTTGGATACAACAAATCTAACTTACACCTTATCCTCCTTCCCATTAACAAATTTGAGGGTGCCACGTCTGTTGTGCTGTGCGGCGTTGTTCTATAAGACAATAAAAATTTTGACACATGCAAAAATATATTACTTGAATTTGCTCTTCTACACTTCATATTGTGCTTAAACGTTTGAACAAATCTTTCAGCCTCTCCATTAGTGGATGGATGATATGTAGCTGAAAATGTATGCTTAATACCATTGACATTACAAAATTCTTTAAACTCTTGTGAGGTAAATTGCGGACCATTATCTGTAACAATTCTTTCTGGAATACCATGCGTTGAAAAAATTTGCATTAACTCTTTTATTGTGGCGTAAGACGTTGTCGTCTTCATTGGGATAATTTCTGGCCACTTACTGTAAGCATCTACTACTATCAAAAACAAATAATTCAAAAAAGGACCTGCAAAATCTATATGCACTCTTTGCCATGGATACCTGGGCAACTCCCACGGGTGCATTCTAGCAAATTGAGGATTGTTTTGTTGCATAACACAATTCATACAATTCTTTATATAACATTCCACATCTTTATCTACACCTGGCCACCATACAAAAGTTCTCGCAATTGACTTTGATCTTACAATACCTTGGTGATCAGCATGTATTTCAGACAAAACCTTATTTCTCAGTGAATTAGGAATAACTACCCTTGAACCTCTCATCACTATTCCTTGTGTCACACTCAGTTCATACCATATATCCTTATACGGTTTACAATTTTCCTCCTTTCCACATAAGTCCCTACCTGTCATTAAACTCTCCAAAACCTTACTAAGTACTGGGTCTTGCTTGGTACTGTGTGCTACATCTTTTGCAGTTATTGGTACATTATATACTGAAATTAATAAAACACTGTCATCATACTCTTCTGGAGCTTTGTCTACGGGTAATCTGGATAAAGCATCTGCATTACCCATATTTGATGTTGGACGGTATTCTATATCATAGTGGTACGCTGCTAACGTAACTGCCCAACGTTGTAGTCTTGCAGCTACCAACGTAGGTAAACTTGCTTTTGGACCCAATATTGCTAATAAAGGTTTATGATCTGTAACAAGTGTGAACTTTTTCCTACCATAAAGATACATATGGAATTTTTTAACTCCATAAACTAATGCTAAACCTTCCTTTTCTATTTGAGAGTAATTCCTTTCTGCCTTGTTCAATACTCTAGAAGTGAATGCAATTGGTTTTTCTGTTCCATCTGGCATTACATGAGATAATACTGCACCTAGACCTATGTTTGATGCATCACAAACTAATTTAACTGGTAAATCCATTCGATAATGTACTAAGAATGTAGGTGATGTTATTTCCTGCTTGATTCTTTCAAAAGATTCCTGACACTCTTTTGTCCACTTCCATTCTACACCCTTATTCAACAGATTATACAATGGATGTGCAATTGTAGACAAATTCTGAATGAAATTCCCATAAAATGTTACTAAACCTAGAAATGATTGTAATTCCTTAACATTTTCTGGCACTTTTGTTGATTGTACAGCTTTAATCTTCTCTTTAGTTTTGTGAATACCCTTGCCATTTATTACAAAACCTAAGTATTCCACTGAATCAACTTCTAAAATACATTTGTTCTTATTTACTCTAATATTATGTTCCTTCAACTTCTTCAGAACTGTTCCCAATCTTTCTCTATGTTCTCTTGTGTCTTTACCCGCAATTAAAATATCATCTATAAAAATGAATACTCCTTGCATTCCTGAAAAAATCTTATCCATAGTTTGTTGCCATATAGCTGGACTACTTGCAACTCCATAAGGTAATCTCTTTGGCCTAAACAAACCTAAGGATGTATTTACTGTACATAATTCTTGTGAAGTTTCATCCATGGGAAGCTGTTGAAATGCTTGTCTTAAATCTAATTTAGAAAAAACACTGCATCCTGACATAGTTGCAAACATGTCTTTCGGATTTGGTAAGGGATGTTGAGCTACTTGCAGTTGTGGATTTAACGTTACTTTGTAATCTCCACACAACCTAACCTGTCCACTTACCTTCACAATAGGAACTAATGGTGTAGCCCAATCTGAATATGTGACCTTTTCCCAAGAACCTTCACTTTCTAATCTCTTGATTTCTGTTTCAACTACACTTTTCAATGCATACGGTACTGGTCTCGGAGCAAAAAATCTAGGAGAACTGTCAGATTTCAAAACTAAAATTGCCTTTGCGTTCTTTACTGTACCTATTTTATCTTCAAATACGTCTTGAAACTCTGATATGATATCATCCATAGACATTTCATTTT
This sequence comes from Palaemon carinicauda, assembly GCF_036898095.1. Classification (NCBI taxonomy): domain Eukaryota; kingdom Metazoa; phylum Arthropoda; class Malacostraca; order Decapoda; family Palaemonidae; genus Palaemon; species Palaemon carinicauda. Next base: position 59,361,483 of record NC_090764.1, on the reverse strand, counting down.
TGTTTTCATCTTGTCTACCTGCAACCTTCAAAATACTAGGCCAGTCTAACTTCAAATACTGTAGCCAATCTAAACCTAGCAAAGTTTGTCCATTACCTTTTACTACTGTTAATGGCATTCTCTCTAATTTCTGTTCTTTGTACTGTACTTCTACGTTCGAAGCACCTATTACCTGAATATCAAAACCATTATAACTTTTCAAAACTCTATTTGTACCTTCTAATAACAAATTAGGAATGCCTTTAGCCATTTTCTCAGACATAATTGATACATCGGCTGCTGTGTCAACTTGCATCAAAATTGGTTTACCATTTATGATTACTTCTACCATGATATGTTTCTTTGCACCTTTGTTGACTGAATTTATGTGAAACGCAAAATCAGTTTCTAAACTAACCTGATTATCATGAACATTTTCCTCATTATTCTCTTGACCCATAGTATCAACTGTAGCATTTATTTTCTTTGCGTACTGTTTAGGAAATCTACAAGCAGTTGCAAAATGACCTAGCTTTCTGCAATTCTGGCATGTCTGTCCAGTAGCAGGGCATTTCTTTGCTTCGTATGCAAGATGATCAGTTTTACCACACCTAAAACACTTGGGTTTTTCCTGTTGTTTCTGTGTATAACCCTGATTCTGATATTTATGAACATTAGTGTTAGGCACTTTTCTATGACTAGGCTTTGTCATATTCCTTCTCTGATTCTCATTGGTTTTCCACTTAGAACCTACTGTATTAATTTTAGAATTTTCCATTCTATTGCTTGTAGAACTACCTATTATGTGACTTTGCCTATTTGATGTTTCTAAAGCTCTGCCTGTTATCAATACCTTTTCTAATGTTAAATCTTTATCTTGCAATAATTTCTTTCTTAGCTCTTCTGATGTGCAATGTGCAATTACTTGATCTATGATAACATTCTCTAACTCTAGAAATTCACATGAAACGGTTAAATTCTTTAGTCTAGTCACAAATGCATCTAAACTTTCATTTTCTTTCTGATAAGCTTGAGCTGAAAACTGGTATCTTTCAAAAAATTTATTGACTTGAGGAGCAAAATATGTGGTAAGAGCCTTAATTGCAGCTTCACTTGTGTCATCTGTAGGCTGCAAAGTCTTAAACACTTCCCGAACTTCCCTACCTGCTGTATGAAGTAATAATGCCTTCTTTTGTGCATCCTTCATGTTCCCTAATGCTTCTAAATAAATCTTAAATTCCTCACACCACTGTTGCCATCGTGTTGCAACAGAATTAGGCTCAGCAGTGACGCTAAAAGCTTCTGGGTGCTCGATGTTAAAAGGCATTTTGTTTGCTTACCTTAATAACTGTGGTAGGTTAAGCTACTATACTGCAGTCACAAGTATACTTCCTACCTACCCAACTTAAATTTCACTCCTTTGTGTATTTGATGAAATTCCTATTCTGCTGCTGGTAAAATCTTCATTGGGCGATTTTACTCTTGTTTTCCGATGTACAAAACCTTCTCTTGTGCTGGCCGTCTTTGTACATAGGCTCCAATGTGTATATGGAGCGTCTTACACAAATCTCACAAACCAAAACATTGCTAAACAAAAGAGCATCGCTCTGAAAAGACTTAAATCCTACTCCAGCATAAATCATAAAGAATCACATCTTATCTGAGGTAACCAACAAATGTTTGAATCCTAATACCAAAACAAATCATTACTCTTATGATCAAAGCATAACATGTCTTATTCATGCAATATGATGCAATGTTGCGCAATACCTGAAACACTTGAAATAACATAGTACATTGTTACAATAATACATAACACCCACCCCCTTATCACTCCCTCTCAGGACCCTTTCCTCCTCCCCCCACTCTGTCCCTTTGTGTTGGCTTGCCATCACACCCCTGTCCGCCGTCCTACAACTCCTCCGCTTGCCGGCGAGTTGTGGGATTGGCTGTGTTCTTCTGCTAGACGGTCCGTTCTGCTACACTTCCCTAACATAGTTGAACTATGGGATAGTGCTGGCAGTCGGCCTGCCAGCGAAAGACCTCCCTCCTTGAATGTTCTCTGGCCCTCCCTTGGGCTACCACAGGCAACATAGCCATCTGCCAGCACTCTGCCGCCGGATGATAGGCGTATCCCCCCTTTCATGTAAACACTCCTTCTGGGGGAAGGTTAGTTTGGGTACTGGGTATTACCTTTCCTTTCCTTCCCTCCTTACCTTTCTCTCTTTCTATCTCGGTGCCGGTCCACTGTCGCCTCCGCTTGCCGGCGCTAGCAGCCGGCATCTTGGGTAACCTTCCTGCTTCATTGGATGATGTCAGCGATGGTCTACCATTGCCTGCTGCCGGGGGCCACCGTCCTGCCGGCGATCCGGCCTCCACTTGCCGGCGCTAGCCGCCGGCATCTTAGGTAACCTTCCTGCTTCATTGCATGATGTCAGCGATGGTCTACCATTGCCGGCTGCCTGCCAGCTGCCGGGGACCACCGTCCTGCCACAACCGCCGTCCTGCTGGTGATCCGCTATTCCCAAGTGTCTTCCTGTCTCTCTGCCACTTGGTATTTGGCCATTGGTGGGTTCACCTCGCTAGACGGGCCTCCGGCCTGCCGTCAGTCTGCCGGAGCTTCTAGCCTCGGCTTACAGTGGACATTCACCCCTCCCGGCTGCTGGCCCCGTGCTGGCAGTCACTATCATGCAGCTGTGTAAACTAGCCAGTTCTCCTCTGGTATTTCATACCATAGAACAATGACTATTGCATACGTTTATACAGTAAAACATTTCCAGCATATTCTGTGCTTCCTTGTGCAGTTTCTTGCCGGGACCGAACCTGCAAAAAGGAGTTTATTCTAATTTTCCCCCTTTTTCTCTATATAAACTGAATGATTTCAGCTTTGCACCTCTCTATGATTAATTCCCCAGAGGAAGCCTAAGCTTGGCTCATCTGAACGGATGCTCTTTCCCCCTTTTTAGAACCCTACAAGTTCTAAGGAATTAATTATAGTGTAAGGTCGAGGCAATTGGCTGGGCAGGATTCACAAATATGTGTCTTCCTACATCTTTTCTAGCTCACCTATCCTGAGCTCTTAACCAAAATGAATCTTATATTTTATAAGTTTCTACTTAAATTTTAATCTAAGATTACTGTAAGTCATGATATAATGACTCTCAAGTACTCATTGTCTCTTTCTCTTACAGGAGGAGTACGTGAAGTGTGAGAGCTCCTTCTGCGGAGTTCATCGCCCAGACTTTTATGGGCATCTGGCGTGCCGGACTCATGCCGCCTGTGCCACCAAGAAAGGGAATCTCAAGTATTGGAATCCGCAGGCTTGTTCAGTCTGCAAAAGCCTCCTTGATGAGGCGTTCGACAACCCTCCATCCGCGGAGGCCCGGGACAATGCACGAGAGAAAATGTGCAAGTGGGTGCGCGGTTTCCAGAGGAACTCCACAGGGCCTTATCTCCCCAACTAGAAGATGAGGGCCCTTCTCTTCCCTAAGGCAACGGCTGATGCCGTGATCCCTAAGGACGAGATCCCCTGTGTTCAACTTACGGTTGAACTGGACGTTACGGCCGCTCTCCAAGGCTGTCACATCAACGAGGTGGAAGGGATGTCGGACGTGTCCGAAAATACCGAAAGGACCCTCATGACTGAGGGTCAGGAGGAAGAAGAGGATCAGGTGGAGTTCCCTGATTCGGAGGGCGAGGTCGCCCGAGCACCCTCTGCGGCTTCTGCTGTGGTCGAGGAGCCAGTTCCCTCTACATCTGCTGCTTCGCTTCTTCCCCGCTGCCGACCACCCAGGATACCATCCAGGTCCTGGTAGCACTCATGGACGAGAGGTTCAACAAAGGTCAAGAGGACCTCAAGAGGTATTTCATGGACTGGAAGCAACCGAAGAAACTCTCGGTCAAACAGCTTCCCCCTTGCTCGGTGTCAAATCCCTGGAGGTATGCCAAGCACATGCCAATAACGACGGGGCGCATTTTCATAAATGACAAAATGGGGGCCGTTCCCCTTGAAGAGGTAGAGTTCTACCCTAGCTTTGAGGCGTATCCGGACTGTTACGTCAAGCTTAAGTCCGAACCGGCCTCCAAGGAGGAGACCGAACCTAAGGAAGTGATTGTATTCGAGCACTCCAAGGCCCAGGCTATGCTGGCTGATTGCCTCAAGAGTCGAGGCTTCACTAACTCGAAGATGCCAGCGTTGAGCAAGAAGCATCCATCCTTTCTTGCTCCTCCTACCATGGTCTTTCCCTTCGTGGAAAAGGCTCTAAACGTGGTCTTGAAGGCGGTGGAGGAAGGAAAGCCCTGCCCTACACTGGAAGAGTGTAGGCCTCTCTCCCTCGCCTTACCCCCCGACGATAAAAGCTGGAAGGATATCCAGCTTACTTTCACAGTTGGGAAACGTCAGTTTAATGAGGATCTCCCTAAGCTTAACAACCATCTGCTACGTAGGGAACAAGACACCAAGGAGAGGCTAGCTGCCTCCCTATCCCATCAAGTTATACTTGAGGCAATGGCCGGGGACATTCGGGTCCCGGACTTCTACATGGTTCTTGCTAAGACCCACCTTGCGACCGTGATGAAGGATTTGTTCAGCTTCATTAAGGCCCGGAGAGCCTGTAGAGAGTACGTGTTCGCCAATGCAGCCGTGAAGCATGAACCCCGGACACTGATCTCCTTCAACATCTGGGGTAAACATCTCCTCCCAACAGCTTTGGTGAAGGAGATTGTGGACAAGGCTGCCACTGAGAACCGGAACCTTCTCAACAAGTGGGGCATGTCCCGGAAGAGGAAGTCCTCTCAGGATGAAGGTCCGCAACCTAAGAGAAAACCCTCCAAGCCTAGACCCCAACAGCGTCACGCCAAACGTCAGTTTCCGGCTCCCGCTACTCCCCAGATAGTGGCCCAGCCACAGCAGACCTTTCAGCTGGTCCCTCAACCGGTGGTATCCCAATCACCAGTTTTCACTCCTGCCTATGAAAGACAGTCCACTACCTTTCGTCCCAGAGGTAGAGGCTCCAGCACAGACTCCTCTCGTCGTCCTTCCAGAGGCAGAGGAGGAAGGGGAGCAAGCGGCCGAGGTGGTAAACCCTCAGGAGATCAGAAGCAATGAAGTGCTTCCAGTGGGAGGAAGACTTCGCCACTTCCAGGATCATTGGACCTTCGATCCTTGGGCACACAGCATTATCAAGAAGGGACTAGAGTGGAGTTGGATACAACCACCTCCAATCTTCCACCAATTCTTCCAGCCCTCAACCACCATCCTGGAAGAATATGTCCTAGAACTCTTGAACAAGAAGGTGATCAAGAGGGTAAAGTCCACCAGGTTCCAGGGAGGACTGTTTTGTGTTCCCAAGAAGGGCTCAGACAAGCTCAGAGTCATTCTCAACTTGTACCCTCTCAACAAGTTCATTGTGAACAACAAATTCAAGATGCTGAGTCTTCAACATATAAGGGCCCTACTGCCTCACAAGGCTTACACGGTCTCAATAGACCTGGCGGATGCCTATTGGCACATTCCAATGAATCACCAAGCTTCCTCCTACCTAGGATTCAGGCTCCAAAGAAGAAACTACGCCTTCAGGGCCATGCCCTTCGGACTCAACGTGGCTCCAAGAATCTTTAGGAAACTAGCAGACACGATCGTCCACCAGCTATGCCTTCAAGGCATCCAGGTGATGGCTTACTTAGACGATTGGCTGGTTTGGGCGCCATCATCAGAAGAATGTTTGCGTGTGTGCAGAAAGGTGACCCAATTTCTGGAACATCTGGGTTTCAAAATCAACACCAAGAAGTCTCGCCTATCTCCAGCTCAGAAGTTTCAATGGTAAGGAATCCATTGGAATCTTCAGTCACACCGCCTTTCCATCCCTCAGAAGAAAAGGAAAGAAATAGCCGGGTCTGTCAAAAGACTTCTCAAATCCAAATGGATTTCAAGACGACAGCAGGAGCGGGTACTCGGCTCCCTACAGTTCGCCTCAGTGACAGACCCAGTGCTACGAGCACAGCTAAAGGATGTTTCAGGAGTCTGGAGACGAAACGCCTCCATCGCTCGAAGAGATCTCAAGAGACCCCTACCAAGCAGGCTTCGCTCACTCCTCAAGCCGTGGTCAGAAGCAAGGAACCTGAAAAGATCTGTTCCTCTTCAACCACCACCTCCATCGATCAACATCCACATGGATGCCTCGTTAGAGGGATGGGGGGGTCACTCCCACCAACGACAAGTTCAAGGAACATGGTCTCCCTAGTTCAAGACGTTTCACATCAACATCTTGGAGGCCATGGTGGTTCTTCTCACTCTGAAGAAACTATCTCCTCGTCCTTCGATCCACATTCGTCTAACTCTGGACAGCTCCGTGGTAGTCAGGTGTCTCAACCGTCAGGGCTCAAGATCACCCCACCTCAACCAAGTGCTTTTGCCCATTTTCCACCTGGTGGACAAGAAAAAATGGCACTTGTCTGCAGTTCACCTGCAAGGATTCCGCATCGTGACGGCGGACGCTCTATCGAGGACAAGCCCCATAGAGTCGGAATGGTCCCTAGACCCAAGATCATTCTCCTTCATCTCCCGTCAAGTCCCGGAACTGTAGATCGACCTCTTCGCGACAAGCAACAACAAGCAACTTCCTCGATATGTGGCCCCATACGAGGACCCCAAAGCGGAAGCAGTGAATGCCATGTCCCAGGACTGGAACAGATGGTCCAAGATTTACCTGTTCCCTCCACCCAATCTTCTGCTGAAAGTCATCTCCAAACTGAGAACCTTCAAGGGAACAGCAGCCCTAGTGGCTCCCAAGTGGCCCCGGAGCAACTGGTTTCCCCTAGTCCTGGAGCTACAACCCAAGCTGATCCCTCTGCCGGCCCAGTTCTCTCCCAGCAGGTGCAGAAGTTGACTGTCTTCGATTCATCAAAGAAAGTCCAAGACCTTCATCTCATGATTTTCTCTCCCTAGCCGTGGAGAAAAGGTTTGGAATCTCGAAGAAAAGTTTAGACTTCCTAGAGGAATACAAAACAAAGTCTACCAGAAGGCAATATGAATCATCCTGGAAGAAGTGAGTGTCCTTTGTCAAGGCAAAAAACCCTACGGAAATCTCCATAGATTTTTGTATGTCTTTCTTTATTCACCTTCATGGACAAGGCTTGGCGGCCAACACGATTTCCACTTGTAAATCAGCCTTGACAAGACCACTACTGTACGCCTTCCAAATAGATTTGTAGAACGAAATCTTTAACAAACTTCCGAAGGCATGTGCCAGACTCCGTCCTGCTCCTCCACTGAGACCCATCACCTGGTCCCTGGATAAGGTGCTCCATTTTGCCTCTAGCTTGGATAATGAATCTTGCCCTCTGAAAGACCTGACTCAAAAAGTAATTTTCCTTTTTGCTCTCGCATCGGGAGCCTGAGTCAGTGAAATAATAGCATTATCAAGAGAAGAGGGCCAGATACAGTTTGCCGACACAGGGGAACTTACCCTCTTCCCTGACCCTACGTTTCTCGCCAAAAATGAACTCCCCACCAAGAGATGGGGACCTTGGAGAATCTGCCCTCTGAAGGAAGATGTCTCTCTATGCCCAGTGGAGAGTCTTAAGGTCTATATTCGAAGAACTTCAGACTTTGGCGGAGGACAACTTTTTAAAGGAGAAATATCGGGTAATGACCTGTCACTTAAACAACTAAGGACGAAAATCACCTACTTTATTCGCAGAGCGGATCATGACAGTACACCCGCAGGTCATGATCCTAGGAAAGTCGCCTCTTCTCTAAATTTTTTCCAAGGTATGGATTTCGAAAGCCTCCTATCCTTCACAGGCTGGAAATCCTCAAGAGTGTTCTTTAAACACTATGCGAAGCAGGTGCACGAAGTTAAAAGACTCGTGGTAGCAGCAGGTAGTGTATTGAAACCAGCTGCTTAGTGCTGCATAGAACAGTGAGTTATTTCGGGACTCTAACTCAACGGATGCCTGTGTTGACCTTAGTGCGATACATAGTGATTTCAGGTGACACTTAGTGTCACAAAAGACTATTCTTCCTCAAAGTGAAGTGACATAGATTCTAACACGTGTGCCACATGTTCTTGGACATGAAGTGTATTGTGACTCTTAAAAACTTTCGTTCCCCAGGAACTTATGTGTATAAAGGCAAATTCTTTCCTTTCAGATTCCACATCACCGTTTTTCAGTTCATGATCTATGTCTGTTATTCAACAATTTTATTGTAAATTATTTACCTTATTTTACTTTATTGCAATTTCTTCAATAAAATAGATATTTTATTTACCATATGCGTCTTCTTTCCCCTTTCCATATGAAAATAAATTGCTGTTACTGTGTTTCAATGCCCCTAATTATTCTTTATTATATTATATATGATAATTATCCTGTCTGAAATGTGCTCACCAAGCAAGTGAAATATTGTTCCTACACAAATATTTAACCTTCCGATCTGTCTACGAGACTGGCACGATCCTAGCATCCAGGTGAGTCTATCTTCATCAGGGTACTTCGAGATGTTCCTCTTGTCCAAACAGGACCTCCCTGCCAGGGGGTCAGGAAGCCATGTCATTGTTTATGCCACTGGTAGTGACATATAACGGAGATGTCACGGTCTCTAAGGTCACCAAACCAAAGGAATATTGTTTGAAGTAGAAGCACTTTGAAATGGGGAAAAACCACGATACACTAATTCTCTGGTACACTTCCATTAGGACGTCATGGCTTGAGCCCAAAAAACGGATTTTGAGCGAAGCAAAAAATCTATTTGTGGGTGAGATGGCCATGACGTCCTGATGGACCTGCCCTACTGGTTCTAGTTCGGCCTGTCAGGCCCCTCCCTTTCATATTGTATCGAGGAGGCCGGCAGAAATGCTGAATATGGAATGAAGAGGACGGACATGACGTCAGTCAAGATGGCGGACAGCTATGGCTGCCGTTTGTTTACGTCGCGAGGTACCGTAACAGTAACGTAGGAGGATAACTTTGCAACGGCTCCTCAGTTATCTTGCCACCTTTCCCCCTCGAAGCATAAACGCTATGTGGGGTGCAGATAGCCATGTGGCGTGTCAAGCATACGTCCCCTGTTGATATACGATATCCTAAAGAGAAACCTTTAGGGTACTCGCGCCAGAAGTTAGAATTCTGTGAAACCTTTAGTTTAATTCTCTGGGAATATCCACTGTAGTCATATATACCCTCAGGGAGCTACTGAAGGAACCTTCCATCAGGACATCATGGCCATCTCACCCAAAAATAGATTTTTTGCTTAGCTCAAAATCCGTTATATATATATATATATATATATATATATATATATATATATATATATATATATATATATATATATATATATATATATGTATATATATATATATATATATATATATATATATATATATATATATATATATATATATATATATATATATATATTTGGGCTCAGGCCATGTCGTCGTGATGGAAGTTCCTTCAAAGGTAGCTTCCTAGGTATATTTGACTACAGTGATATATCCCAGAGAATTTACCAAAGGTATCCAGAAATCTAACTACTGGAGCGAATATCCCTTAAAATTTCAAAAAGGGATATCGCGTAATCTCAGAGGACGTATTCTTGACACGTTTCATAGCTATCTACACCCCCAATAGCGCTTTCACTTCGAGGGGAAACAGAGGCAAGAATAAGGAGAGTCGTTAAAGAGGCGACACTCCTACTGTACTGTAAATAGTGTGCCAAATCGCCACCGCGAGGCGCCACCGAGCCATTCTTTCTCTCGTAGCTTCGTTGACCGGTGTTATCCCGTGTTATCTCTTGCTATTGTGTGGTTTTTTGGTCTCTATGATGTCTTCACCAGCCTCATCAGCTTCTGGAAAGTTAAGTAATATCTTTGATTTGTGTAAATGTAAGCTCTTGCCAGTTATGCTTTTCAATTGAGATTGTAATTAACGTAGCAAGAGCTGTTGACAGCCAGATGGCGTCATGGACACGGTCGTTCTTTCTGTACATTTAGTTAGCCAGAACGACCCTTTCCCGGCATTATTCGCTTTAATAACTTTAGCTATTTAGAATTTTAGCTAGGGATTCTTATATTATGTCATTGTTGTCGTGGATTTGGCTATTTATTTCGAGCCTCACGAGTGCTAGGCTTCCTAGCCTAGGCACCTACACACTTCATGCATGATATAACCTTCCTGGTAAAGTTTTATTGAAGCACAGACAATATTTTACACATTTATGATATTACTGTATTATGCTTTCCTCTTCCAAGATAGTATACAGAGAGTTTCGGTGAACGATTCTCAATGCTCCTAGGCTACTAGCCTAGGGGCTTTAGTATACTTTCATACATGTCCCCATCGCTCTTGTATTGCCTTTTAAGGGGAGACTGACACCTTCTATACGTATTAAGTCGATACTATTTCCTAGGAGATTTAAGAGCAATCCCCCTTCCCTCTGATTAGCCTAGGCTATTCTCAGTTTTCTTTGCTGTGAACAGAGTTCTGGCAAAGTTTTACTGAGACGTTCCATTTTCTTTCTCCTAACCACTGAGTCAGTTTTGAGTTTAGAACGGGACATCAGAGTATAAGTCTGTGTTAGGCCTCTTCCTGTCTTGGTGAAATGATTTCCCATGTCAGGTTAAGCTGCTCTTACCGGAGGCTAGACCTCCCTAGACCATACATGGGGGTTTTTGTATGACATTCCCCCTTCCTTGGCCTAGCAGACGGTCCTGTGCTGGTAGATCTTAGACTGAAGAAATGACTTCTTCACTGCCTAAGGTCTCTGGCACGAGATTCTGTTCTCTTGTGAGATTGTATCCTACGAACGCTCTCTCACTTGACTAACCCAACCTGGGGAAATGATTTCTCCTACCTGAGGTTACTCCATGAGACCAGAATCCCTTAGGTTAGGTAGTGCCTTCGGGCATTGCCTTACCTGTAGGACACCTACCCCCTCCCCTCTATCTCTTTCGTGTTGAATGAGCCAACACCCTACTGGCCGTCGTTCTATATTGACCCTAAAGGTTATTGTAGGACTGGCCTGGGGTTCCCTGTCTACCACCGGCCAAGCCGGCTGCCAACAGGTACCCTCATATTCTTTAGAGTGTTCTTCAGTCTTCCCTTGGACTGCCTTCCATAGCCCTTATGACTGGGATATGGTTGGGTGGAAGCCCAAAATTAATTCCCCCTTCCACTTGAACCCTCATTCTGGACGCAGGCCGGCAAGGCTGAGCCCTTGTCTTCCTCCATCCTCTATTTCTCTTTTTCTTTTGTTACTGGGCCATGTCAATTGTCTGCCGGCCGGCAGTTGCCCTGCCGCCGCTTACTGTGGGCGTCGTTGATCAACAACCCAAAGACAATAGACATACTGGGACCGGCTGCCGGCTGCTGAGTTGCCGGCCAGCAGCCGGCCACCCATACCTGGTCATCTGCCGCCGGGTCCTACTTGACAGAAGGATCCTCGGCTGCCAGCCGGCAGAGCCCCCGCCGGCCGGCAGAGCCGCCACCGGCCGGCAGAGCCGACACCGGCCGGCAGAGCCGCCACCGGCCGGCAGAGCCGCCACCGGGAGCCGCCACCGGCCGGCAGAGCCGCCACCGGCCGGCAGAGCCGCCGCTGCCGGCAGAGCCGTCACCGGCGGCCTGCCACCCATTATTCTGAAGACAGTAATTGCCTTCAATATCCCAGAATAGGCCGGCATGTGCCGGCTTACCCGGCAGACGCCGGCAGTCCCAGCATGTTCCGGCAGGCCTGACAGGACTGGCAACTTGTTACCAACAGTCAGTGCTGTAGCCCAAAAGTTTTTCCAACCTACATGGTGCTTCATGGGCAGCCTATTGTGGGACCATCACATATAAGAGAGCGATTCTCTCTTCCATTAATGGTTATTATCCATTATTGTCCTTAATCCCCAATATTGAACCTGGAAGATTGTGTCAAGAAGACACTTTATATCAAAGGATATCATCTTCCCCTAAAATTCCTAAGAATTCTACTTTCAATATTGGAGGAGGTCATAGCAATTGGCTGGACAGGAAACACATGTAGGTGTCTTTCCTATCTCTAGCTTACCCTATCCAAGCTAATATTATTAATATTATGTATGCTGAAATCTGAAAATTTCACTGAATACTTATATGCTTTTCTTTCTTTACAGGAGGAGCATCCCGAGTGCGGGAACAGCTTTTGCAGGGTCCGTAGTAAGAACTTCTACGGCCATGACATGTGCAGGGCCCATGCTCGCTGCGCAATCACCAAGGGGGCTCTCAAGTACTGGGACCCACAGGTATGTAAAATTTGTGAAAAAACTGGTAAGAGAGGCTTTTGACGATCAAAAGTCCACTGAGTCAAGGGACGCAGTAAGGGAGAGGCTGCGAAAATGGGTTAGGGGCTTCCAGAAGAACACTTTGGCACATACTTTCCTAATGAAAAGATGAGGGCTTGTCTTTTCCCTAGGGCATCTTCGGATGCGGTTATTCCCCAGGCTCAACCTGAGATTCCCCTGGTTCAGATACCGGTAGAATCTGAAGTTTCGGATGCCTTGGAGAGCATCCAATTAGAGGACAACATGTCAGTTGTCTCAGAGGAGACTGAGAACAATCTCCTAGTGGAGGAACTGGATCAGGCGGATGACGTTCCACCTGAGACAGAAGACGAGAAAGCCGAAACGATTTCGGTATCATCAGCCACGTTGACTGAGCCGGTGCCTTCGACCTCTTCCACTGCACCCCAACTAGATTCCATCACAAGTACGTTGCACTCGTTGTTGTCCATGGTGCAGGACATTCAGAAGAAATCGTCCGAGAAGGAGGCCTCTCTTCGGACGGAAATGCATCAGCTAGTTGCAACACGTTTGGCCCCGAAGAAGCTAAATGTTAAGGATCTCCCCGCCCTCTCTGACGTTAACCCCTGGAGGTACGCAGAGCATATGCCTATGTCGGGGGGGGGGGGGGGGGGAAGATCTTCCTCTCAGAAAAACTGGGCACTATCTCAGTGGAGGAAATTGAGTTCTGGCCCAGCAAAGGGGCCTACCCGGATTGCTATGTCCGTCTTAAGACGGAACCTGCATCCAAAGAGGAGACAGAGCCGAAAGAAACTATTGTCCTTGAACTCTCTAAGGCTCAGGCCTTATATACAACCACCTTGAAGGAGAGGGCCTTTACTAGCTCCAAGGTGCCGGCTCTCAGCAAGAAGCATCCGTCCTTCATTGCTGACCCCAAACGTACCTTTCCCTTTATGGACAAAGGGCTTAAGGCAGCCTTAAAGGCAGTTGAGGCAGGGAAACCTTGCCCTACACTGGAAGAGTGTAGACCCTTCTCCCTTGCCTTCCCATCAGACGATGCGGACTGGAAGGATGTGCACAACACCTTCACAGTTGGGAAGCTGGAGGCAGATATTGCCGGACGACAGTTCGGTGAAGACCTCCCAAAGCTGTCAGACTTTCTCCTGCGTAGGGAACAGGAGACAAAAGAACGTCTTGCTGCTTCCTTGTCTCTGCAGACTGGCCTGGAGACAATGGCAAGCATCCCAGATACCCTAGACATGTACATGGTCTTTGCCAAGACCTGTACAAGTTTATTAAAGCCCGAAGGGCTTGCAGAGAGTTCGTGTTCGCCTCGGCTGCGGTGAGACACGAACCAAGGAAGCTGATAGCTTCCAACATCTGGGGAAAAGACCTCTTCCCAAGTGAAGTGGTCAAAAAGGTCGTGGACAAAGCCGCTACTGAGAATAGAAACCTTCTCTCTAAATGGGGCTTGTCCTCTAAAAGAAAATCTTCAGCTGATGAGGGTCCCCAGCCGAAGCATAAACCAAAACGACCTAAAGTGCCCTCTCGGCCTAAGCAACAGCAACAGCTTCCCGTGGTCAAGGTGTCCCAGACGGTGGCACAACCACCCACCACCTTCCAACTGGTGCCCCAAACGCTGGCGACTCGGTCACCAGTGTTCACCCCAGTATTTGAAAGGCAATCTTCGACCTTTCGGCCGAAGTCTCGAGGTTCCTTTCGAGGTTCCTTCAGACACCCCTTCAGAGGTAGGGGCAACAAGGGTGGACGTGGCCAAGGAGGTAAATCCTCCACCCAGCACTCAAAGTGAGATGCTACCGGTAGGAGGGAGACTCTTCTTCTTCCAGGATTGTTGGACCTTCGATCCCTGGGCACACAGCCTAATCAAGAACGGACTAGTGTGGAGTTGGAGCTCAACTCTACCGACCTTCCCTCGTTTCTTCCAACACTCAACCCCCATATTGGAAGAATATGTTCAAGAACTCTTGAACAAAAGAGTTATAAGGAAGGCGAAGTCTGTCAGATTCCAAGGAAGGCTATTTTGTGTTCTGAAGAAGGACTCGGAAAAGCTCAGAGTAATTCTGGACTTGTCACCACTCAACAAGTTCATAGTGAACTACAAGTTCAAAATGCTGCCGCTTCAACACATCAGGACCCTGTTGCCCAAACGGGCATACACAGTCTCCATAGACAGGACGGATGCGTACTGGCACGTTCCAATCAGCCGTCAAGTTTCCCCCTACCTGGGATTCAAACTACAAAAAAGACAGTACGTTTTCAGAGCCATGCCCTTCGGTCTGAACATAGCTCCAAAGGTATTCACCAAGCTTGCGAATGCAGTCATTCATCAACTACGCCTAAAAGGAATCCAGGTGGTAGCCTACCTGAACGACTGGTTGGTGTGGGCAGCATCCGGAGAAGAGTCCAGGCAAGCCTCCAAGGAAGTGATCCGGTTCCTGGAACACTTGGGATTCAAGATCAACTTGGAAAAATCTCGACTGTCTCCAGCTGGAACTTGCAGTCACACTGCCTTTCCCAAGGAAGTGATCCGGTTCCTGGAACACTTGGGATTCAAGATCAACTTGGAAAAATCTCGACTGTCTCCAGCTGGAACTTGCAGTCACACTGCCTTTCCGTTCCATCAAAGAAAAGGAAAGAGATAGCAGGATCTGTCAAAAGCCTTCTTCAGTCCACAAGGATATCAAGAAGGCAACAGGAGAGTGTTGGGGTCCCTCCAGTTCGCCTCAGTGACAGATCCAGTATTGAGAGCACAATTAAAAGATGCATCAGGAGTTTGGAGAAAATACGCATCAAACGCTCGAAGAGATCTACAAAGACCAAATCGTCTGCGATCCCTACTCAAGCCATGGTCGGAGGCCAAAAACCTAAGGAACAAGGTTCCCTTATAACCGCCTCCACCGTCAGTCACCGTTCACACGGATGCCTCGAAAGAAGGGTGGGGAGGTCACTCTCATCATCGGAAAGTCCAAGGAACCTGGTCTCCCCTCTTCAAAACCTTCCACATCAATTTCCTGGAAGCCATGGCAGTTTTTCTTTCCCTGAAGAAACTGAAACTCCGCTGCTCAATCCACATCCGTCTGGTTCTAGATAGCGAAGTCATAATGAGATGCCTAAACCGACAGGGCTCGAGATCGCCTCACATAAACCAAGTGATACTAGCTATCCTCCGCCTAGCGGAGAAGAAGAGATGGCACTTGTCAGCAGTCCACCTTCAAGGGTTCCGCAATGTGACAGCGGACGCTCTATCCAGGATGATCCCTAGATGCAATATCATTCTCCTTCATCTTACGCAAAGTCCCAGGACTGCAAATAGACCTCTTCACAACGAGCGACAACAAGAAGCTACCCCGGTATGTAGCCCCGTACGAGGATCCTCTGGCGGAAGCAATGCAGGCAATGTCCATAGATTGGAACAGATAGTCCAAGATCTACTGAAAGTCCTCGACAAACTGAGATCCTTTCAAGGGACAGCAGCAATAGTGGCCCATAAGTAGCCCAACAGCGTTTGGTTCCCTCTGGTAACGGAACTACGCCTGAAGCTGATCCTGTTGCCGGACCCAGTTCTGACTCAGCAAGTGCAGAAATCGACTGTCTCAGCTTCATCAGTGAAAACCCAGAACCTTCATCTCATGATTTTCTCGCCTTAGCGGTCAAGAAACGGTTCGGGATTTCTAGGGACAGTATTAACTTCTTAGAAAAATACAAGTCAAAGTCAACAAGAAGACAATATGAGTCTTCCTGGAAGAAGTGGGAGGCCTTTGTCAAGGCGAAGAAACCTAAGAAGATTTCTACAGATTTCTGTTTTTCCTTCTTCATCCATCTTCATGAACAAGGTTTAGCAGCCAATATGATTACTACATGTAAATCTGCCCTAGCCAGACCAATGCTTTATGCCTTCCAGGTAGACTTTTCCAATGAGATCTTCAACAAGATTCCTAAAGCCTGCACTAAACTTCGGCCCGCAGCTCCTCCTAAGCCTATTTCATGGTCTTTGGACAAAGTTCTTCACTTAGCATCAACCCTCAACAATGAGGATTGCTCGCTGAAAGACTTGACTCAAAAGGTGATATTCTTATTTGCACTAGCCACGGGAGCCAGAGTTAGCGAAATAGTGGCTCTCTCGAGGAATGATGGCCACATTCAGTTCACAGACAACGGAAAACTGAACCTCTTTCTAGACCCGACGTTTCTCGCCAAGAGCGAGCTGCCCACTAAGAGATGGGGTCCCTGGAGAATCTGCCCTCTGAAGGAAGAAGCATCCCTCTGCCTAGTGGAATGCCTAAAGGTCTATCTTCGTAGAACTTCAGACTTTAAGGGAGGTCAGCTTTTCAGGGGAGAGACTTCCGGTTCAACGTTATCCTTGAAACAGATAAGGGCGAAAATCACCTACTTTATACGCAGAGCGGATCCAGACAGTACACCCGCGGGTCATGATCCGAGAAAAGTTGCCTCGTCTCTGAATTTCTTTCAGACGATGTCGTTTGAAAGCCTTCGTGCTTATACTGGATGGAAGTCTTCCAGAGTTTTCTTCAAGCACTACACGAAGCAATTACAAGAAATTAAATTTCATGTGGTGGCGGTGGGCAGTGTAATAAAACCTGCTGCTTGATTACTGCAAAGAACAGTGCACTATTTGGGACTTATAGTGAAGGGTGTACATGATAGACTCGTAAGGCATATCATGTTGAGTATTGTGTTTAGTGATGACACTATAGACTGTTCTTTCTACACAGGTGACATTAAGCATAATAGACTGACACAAGTGCCAGGCATACTTATATGCACAGTGTTCCTAGTAACAACAGAATGCATAGTGAAATTTTATATTTCCCTTAGAGTGGCTAATGTTTCCTTTTCAGGTGAAACTTATTTTATTTCTGTTATTACTGTTTATGCTTTTATGCAGAATTCTTCAGCGTTAAATGTAATTGAATACAACCATGATTCTATTTTTGTAATAAACAATAGAACGAATCTTTGCGTCTCTTTCGTCCCAAACTTTCCATTGTATGTATAAGTCAGAGCATCCTTGACTCTTTGATATTTAAGAAAATATTGGAACTAAGATTCATATTGTTCCAAGCAAATAGGTAAGATCTTATTGTACTAGACTGTTCATTTTACTGTTTAAGGTTTCCTACACGTATATAAACCTGTCCGTCTCTTTATCGACAGACCTGGCAGGTACAGTAACCTGCACAGATCAATACCATCCTAATACAGACTATGCTTTACGTATATGATGACACTAATATACAAACTGTTTGCTAGATTGTTTCCTTGAACTCACAATCCTCGGGTTTTTTCCTTGAGTTTACCCAGACTCTCCCCTGTAGGGGGCAGGAAGCACTGACATATTTCATGATCACCTGATTGATGTATAACGGTAACATCAAGTGTCTCTAGGTCTAAAAGACCAAAAGGAAAGATTTATCTCGAGATGAACGGCACTATTAAAAAATCCACAGACACATTAATGCTCTGGTAAACTTCCATCACGACGACATGGCCTGAGCCCAAAAAACGGATTTTGAGCGAAGCGAAAAATCTATTTTTGGGTGAGGTAGCCATGTCGTCCTGATGGACCCACCCTCTTTTGGACAAAAGGATAATGAATCCCTCCCTATGGTACTGTATCTGCAATACCTACAAAGCTACAAAGAATGGCTCGGTTTGCGCCTCTCGGTGGCGATTTGGCGCACTATTTACAGTACGGTAGGAGTGTCGCCTCTTTAACGACTCCTTATTCTTGCCTCTCTTTCCCCTCCAAGTGAAAGCGCTATTGGGGGTGTAGATAGCCATGAGACGTGTCAAGAATACGTCCTCTGATATTACGCAATATCCCTTTTTAAAATTTTAAGGGATATTCGCTCCAGGAGTTAGAATTCTGGATACCTTTGGTAAATTCTCTGGGATATATCACTGTAGTCAAATATACCTAGGAAGCTACCTTTGAAGGAACTTCCATCAAGACGACATGGCTACCTCACCCAAAAATAGATTTTTCGCTTCGCTCAAAATCTGTTATATATATATATATATATATATATATATATATATATATATATATATATATATATATATATATATATATACATATATATATATATATATATATATATATATATATATATATATATATATATGTATGTATATATATATATATATATATATATATATAGGTATATATATATATATATATAGATATATATATATATATATATATATATATATATATATATATATATATATATATATATATATATATATATATATATAGGTATATATATATATATATATATATATATATATATATATATATATATATACATATATATATATATATATATATATATATATATATATATATATATATATATATATATATATATATATATATATATATATATATATATATATATTTATATACATAATATTTTAAGTTTGGTTCCCAGACTAGGGACCATCTTATCTTTTTGTTTTTAGCTTTTTGAGCAATTTTCGATCATGGATGCTTCGGCTCAATCCTCATAGACTACATTGAGTACCCTCCTTTTTGTGTTGGAGAATTTTGCATCCCCACCCCGTGTATTTTTAGATTTATATGTTTTTATTGTTTTGTGGCCAGCATGCGGTCGGCGCCATTACACCATGTTATCAAATCGCTTATAAATGCTTAGTTATTTAGTCATATTATTTTATGAATTTGTTTTACATTATTCTTATACAGTGTGGTATGATTATGGGTAGCCCACCTCCCATTTTTGGTGTTTTTTGTGTTTTTTTATCAGCATTGACTTAGGCTAGCTCACTACCCTAGCCGGCAGCAATGCCCGATAAATTTTCACTTATACACCATCCCCTTCTATCACCTAACCTTTCTGGTTTGGTGAGGCTGTCTATCCTTCTATGCTGTCAACTTGTCACGGTGGGAAGCTGCAGTCTTGAAGGTCCCTCTGGGAGTTGGATAGTGTTTTCAGTTGTCCTAGGGTGACTGTTTTGCGAGGCGGCACAAGTCTTGGGAATTTATTCCCTGCGTCTACTTATGTTTACCTATTGAAACGCTTTACCCCCTGTTCTATGCTGACAGATAGACCCCCTTGTGTCACCTGAACCATTCTTAGGCTTCCCTCTTAATGTTTGGTAGGATATGCCTGGTTGTGAGGACTTGTCCTCTGTGCCCTATCACTGCAGACCCCTTGGAACACTATTCCTGTTGTAATGTCACAGCATTGCCTTTCTGTCATGCCGCCTCACCAATTTCTGAGTCTCCAATCACCACCCCTTTTTCCCTCACCCCTGTGCCTGTTAGTGTGCCTACTTGCTGTGGAACTTTGCTCCCATCCCTGTCTAGTCACATGGCGGCTGAAATACGTTTCGTCTCAATCCTTGAACAGGATATCTTGTAGGCTATCTTTCTTGGCCCTAGGTAGGCGAGATTTTCTCCTTCCTTGGACTAAATCTCTTTGCCACCTTAGAGACCACCCTTGGGTGTTTTCTCTGCCCCTTCTCCTTCCTAGTTAGGCCATAACCTGACTGTACTGGGAACTATGTTCCTCTTGTTTAGTCATATTACCCTGGCCTTTGAGTTTTCCCTCACCCGCTAGGCTGGCCTAGATAGTTCTCCCTATGGCCTAATCCTATCTAGGCGTAGAGTTGGTACCCCTTTTTCATCCTCCTCTGCCGAATTTGCAATTGCCTGTTCTCTATCTGCAGCTTCCCTTCCTGTGCTATGTCCCTCTTGCTGTCGAGTCTTGACTCCTAGAGGGAATGGTTCAGCAGGATACATATTACTTGTAGCCCATTGAGATCAGGAATTGTAATGGCTCACTTGCCCACGTATCCTACCCTCTACCTTATCCTTTGCGATAAGGTTAACTCTATTTTGGGGAAGGATAACCATGGCTTGTTATTAAAACCTCCCTGATTTATACTCGATATCTGTGGGATCCGTGTGTACGATATGTTTTCCCGCGCATTTATAAAGACGTGCGGAGCCTGTTGCAGGCACTTGTAATCTGGGTATCTGATTAATAAACAATGAATCGTCATCGACTCTTCTTCTTCGACCCCAAGATGGCGCAGTGAGAGATGAACCTACGCCTGTGGAGCGTAGATCAGGATGGCACCACCTATTAGACCTCGTCTTGCAACGCCCTCCAGGAGGGCCATCGCAACTCCGTCACTTCGTCAGGCCCGCGACACCATTATGTCCCAGCAACGAGCTATCACTGCACTGCAAACCCAGGTGGCTAACCTGCCGGTAGCCGGAGTGCCACGGGTGTCCAATGCTTCAGCTCCTGAGAAGTGTGATGTGGAAATGTCTTCAGCGGCGTTCAGGACATGGAGGCGGTCTATGGAGTGCTGGATTCACCTGAACAGGTGGCCTAGTTTGGAGGCCGTCATGCACATCCGTCTTCTGTGTGTGCCAGCTCTACAGAGAGCTTTAGATGCAAAGTTCTCAGCGGCCCAATGGTCGTGTGTGAGCCCCAAGGAGGCATTAGATAGCGTTGAAAAGCTAGTACTACGGTCATCCAACCAAGCAGTGCTATGGAGCGAATTCTTTAATGATGTTCAGGCCACGGATGAGCCTATCAATGTGTATCTTCAAAGGTGTTCTCAGTTAGCTCTAGATTGCAAGTTCGAGTGCCCACAGTGTAATTCCGATCTATCTGAATATATGCTATTGCGTAAAGTGATGGTAGGGTTGAATAATTTAGTGCTTAAAAGAGAAATTTTTCAAAGTTATCATAGGTATGATAGCGTAGACGCCCTCAGGGCACAGTGCATAGCATTTGAAGCTGCGGTTAGGGATGTAGGTGAGAGCGGGAAAATTTCCCGCCAAATTGCAAGTTACCCGCCAGTCGAGGCAGCCAATGTCACGGAGGAGGGGGAGTGTGCAGCCGCCACTATCCACCGTGCTGTGCATCGTACGCCGCCAACGAGGTGCGGCAACTGTGGCAGTTCGCACTCTGATAAGAATTCGTGTTTGGCCGAAGGTGTTACTTGTTATAATTGCCAGAAAGTGGGGCATTTGAAGAAATGCTGTAGGGGCAAACGTAAGGTCCTGCCAGAAGTATCTAGTGCTGTAGTGATTGCATCTACCGCCGTTGCGGGACAACCGTTATTAAATGTATCAGTGTCAGTGCCGGGGGGGAGGGAGTGTGTACCCACCACCGCCGTTGCCGATACGGGGGCCCAGGTTTGCGTCGCTGGCAGCGAGCTGTTGCAGCTGCTGCACCTCGACCCCGCGAAAGTTGAAAAGCAGCAGACGCTGAGAGATGTTGCAGGCATTCGTTTGAAGTGTTTAGGGGCAACTAAGTGTTGTGTATCATTAAATGGTCGATCCTCTATGCAGGAGATTTTCTTCGTGAATTCTGCAACAAATTTATACTTGTCATTGTCAATGTGTAAAGAGTTGGGTCTAGTCCCAGCTACGTTCCCCTATCATCTCGCCAGTGTTGCCACCGTTGATACAGTAGAGGAGGTGGATCTCTCACATCCGACAGTGTTACCATTCCCCCCGCTGGAAGAAAACGTTCCCTTACTTCAAGATTGGCTACTCCAACGTTTTTCGGCGACAACCTTCAACACCTCCAAGTCACCCCTCCCAGTTATGGAGGGCCCACCCCACCGCATCCACCTCGTCACCGGGGCCATACCCTATGCTTGCCACACACCTGCAGCGGTCCCAATCCACTGGGAAGATGAAGTCAAGGCTCAGCTGGAGGAGGACGTACGTAGGGGCATCATCCAGCCAGTACCACCGGGGGAGGCCACAGAGTGGTGCGCCAGAATGGTAGTAGTGGCCAAAAAGGATGGCCACCCGAGGAGGACAGTGGATTATCAGCGCTTAAATGCATGTTGCAAGAGGGAAACGCACCATACACCAGCACCCTTTGATATAGTATCTGGTGTACCTGTTCGAAGCTATAAGACTGTTGCAGATGCGTTCTGGGGTTTCCACCAGGTGGAGTTGGATGAGGACAGCCGAAGACTGACAACTTTCATAACCCCATGGGGCAGGTACCAGTATCGTCGCACCCCGATGGGCCACTGTGCAGCTTCCGATGCCTACACTCGACGGTTTGATGACGCAATTATGGATATTCCTCGCAAGTACAAGTGTGTAGACGACACCCTTCTGCATGACATAAGTGTTGAGGGAGCCTTTTGGCACACCTTTGATTTTCTGGCTACCTGCGCGAAGAAAGGCATTACCCTAAAACCAGAAAAGTTCTCATTTTGCAGGAGAGAGGCTACCTTTGTTGGTTTTCACCTGGGGTGGGACTCGTATGAGCCTACAAGTGAAAGGTTGGCTGCCATAAGAGACTTTCCCATGCCAGCCCAACCATCAGTTACGGATATCAGATCCTGGTATGGTTTCGTCAACCAGCTGGCACCCTTTTTGGCCACCGCGCCCCTCATGGAGCCCTTCCGGGAACTACTGAAGAAATCTACAGGAAAGAAGGTATATTGGGACGAACAACTGCAACACAAGTTCCGACAGGCTCAAGATATTATTTGCCGCCTGGCAAAGGATGGACTACGGTATTACGACAAGACTAGGCCTACAGCAGTAATCACAGATTGGAGTAGGGAAGGTATAGGTTTCGTTGTCCTGCAACAGTACTGTGGTTGTACCTCCCTAGAGACCCCTTTTTGTTGCAAAGGGGGTTGGCGGCTGGCTCTGTGTGGGAGTCGTCACCTGTCTGCTGCCGAATCCGGATACGCAGCAGTGGAAGGAGAAGCTTTGGCAGTGGCCTGGTGTCTACGGAAAGCAAGATTGTTTCTGTTTGGATGCCCCTCCCTCATTATTGTAACAGACCACCGCCCACTAGTGAAGCTTTTGGGGGATAGGGCCCTCACAGATGTGGTGAACCCAAGGTTATTCCGCCTTAAAGAAAAGACTCTGCAATATAAGTTCACAATAAAGTACCTGCCAGGAAAGTGGAATTTAGCAGCCGATTTTCTATCTCGGTACCCCTCCCTAATGGCAGTCCCAGATAAGGAGGACACCATACAAGAAGAAGATTCTCCGCGGCGGTAGCAGCAGCAACAGTAGCTGTATTGAGCCAAGATGACGGTATTACAATGGACGAAGAGATGGTCATGGACGCAGCAAATAATGATCCTGTATACCAGCTGTTGCTTGCAAGAGTCCGTGCTGGGGACTGGCCTAAGCAAAAAATCCCAAGAACTCCAGTGTCTTCGACCCTTCTACAGCGTAAGGGACAGGTTGGCTGCTGCACAAAGTATGGTGACATATACCCATGAGGAGGGGGCAGTGAGATTAGTGGTACCTAACTCATTACGTAATAAAGTAGCAAGGAACCTGCATGCCAGCCATCAAGGGCTAGATTCGATGTTACGTCGTGCAAGAGCAACCGTGTATTGGCCTGGAATAGCAGGCGACCTGGAACAATGCCGAGCTTCCTGTGATGTCTGCAACCTGCACACGCCCTCTTCACCGCCAGAAGTCATGATTGTTACCCCTCCCCCTGAGTACCCCTTCCAGCAGACGGTGGCTGATCTCTTTCAACTCGAAGGACAAGTTTATTTGGCCTACGCTGACAGACTGACGGGTTGGCTAGAAATAGCGCATTTCCCCAAGGGAACTGGTTCCAACAAAATTATAGCGAAACTACGTGGCTACTTTTCCAGGTGGGGGGCTCCCGAGCAACTCTCCACTGATGGAGGCACTAACTTGGCTAGTGAGGAGATGATGGACTTTCTTAAGAAATGGAGGGTTACTGTCCGCCTTTCATCTGCTCATTATCCGCAGTCAAATGGGAGGGCAGAGGCTGCTGTGAAATCCGCCAAAAGAATCATCCGCTCGAACACGGGGGCCAACGGTAGTTTGGACAACGACAGGTGCACACAGGCAATGCTGCAATACCTGAATACGCCCTTGAGAGAGATAGGCAAGTCACCAGCTCAATTAGAAACAGGAAGAGCACTTCGTGATGGTGTTCCTACAGCAAGACAGCAGTATAAGGTAGATCGCCACTGGAGAAGAACCCTTCGACAGCGGGAAATATTGATGGCATCGTCTAGTGACAGATTTCCCCAATCACCAAGACAACGCTCTTGCAACATGACTCCATTGCATGAGGGCACCCAGGTTAGGATTCAAGATCCCGGGACTAAAAGGTGGGACAGATCAGGTGTCATCATCTCCCATCACCCATACCGGCAGTACACAGTAAGGCTTGACGGGAGTGGAAGGTTATCATTGCGCAACAGAAAACATTTAAAGGGACAGATAGCTTGTCCCACGCCCAGCCCACCGTCTGACCCAACCCCTAGCACCACACCAGCTGACAGCAGCAGTGAGAGCCCGCCCAGGTCTAGCTCCCCCACACCCAGTCTACCCCGTGCTACGAGACCGCAACGCTCCAGGAAAGAACCTGGCTGGCTCACTGAATTTGTTAAATAATATGTAATTGTCATTGCTTTTGTGTACTGCTAGCCTATAAATAGATGATTTCCTTGTCCACGTGTTATTATGGATTTTTTTTTTTTTTTTTTTAAAGAATTATTGAAAATTCATGCTATACTATACATCTGATAGTGTTGCTCACATTGCTTTGTTCTGTGAATGTTTTAATTTTTTCTTGTATGGCTATGTTTGCAGTATGCAGTTGATCCATTTCTATTATGCCAATTCGACCCATTTTTATTAAGCGATTATTGATTTATTTACTCTGATTATTTTTGTGTAGCTAGATGCTACATTGTGCATCCTATCTGTTTTGTTACTGATTTACCCCATTTGATAATTATCAGATTGCAGTGTAATTGTTGTAATTATTACATGTCAATCTTGGAGGGGCATGTGGGATCCGTGTGTACGATATGTTTTCCCGCCTATTTATAAAGACGTGCGGAGCCTGTTGCAGGCACTTGTAATCTGGGTATCTGATTAATAAACAATGAATCGTCATCGACTCTTCTTCTTCGACCCCAAGAATATCTCTTAGAATATTCGCTCAGGAGGTTAGAGCTCCATTGATACCTCTAAGGTAAAATTTCTCTGGTATATCCCTCGCAGAAATATTCTAAGAGAAGCTGCCAACGAGGAACTCCCATCAGAACGACATGGTTATCTCACCCAAAAATTTACTTTTCCTATGTCAAAATCCGTTTTCTCTGTCTCTTCCCCTTCGTAGTTAGGCCATAACCTGACTGTACTGGGAACTATGTTCCTCTTGTCTAGTCATCTTACCCTAGTTTTTTAGTTTTCCATCACTCGCTAGGTAGGCTAGGCTTGCCTAGACAGTTCTCCCTATGGCCTAATCCTATCTAGACGTAGAGTTAGTATCCCTTGGGATCCTCCTCTGCCGACTTATCAGCCTGAGTTCTTCTAGCACTGCCTGTGTGTTAGCCATGGGTCTATCCCTCTGCCGCTTCAACTGCAGCCTTAGACTAGTCATCTGCTCTTTCCTATCCTCTCCCATATCTAAGGACATTGTCCTCTGGAGTTGGTTGGTCGAATCCGGCCTGGTTGTCAGGACATCCTTTAAATTTCCAATTCTTAGTGTCCTGGTCGACTTGTACGGCTCTCATTATCTCATAGGTAAACCCTCACTTTTCAAAAGTTAATGATAATGATCAGGTCTTGGCAGGTTCCCTTTTTTTATTTGCCTTTCATTACTGTACTTTCCCTGAGTACAAACCCTTCCCTATGGGATTGTTCACTCTCTTCCTGTCGACTTTGCAACGCCTCTGCTGCTTTGTGTCGAAATTCCTGGGGTATTGACAGGTCAATCTTTATCTTGGCTACTAGAAATAGTTGCCGTCTCAACCCAGCTGCTGCCGTCTCAGGGACATCTGTTGCTGGTTTAGGCAGTATGATGAGTGAACTTGCCTACTTAGGCTATTCCAATAGACCTGCTCTGAAGGTTCTGGTGTCCCTTTGATGTGAACCTTTCCTCCATATTCCTACTGCACTGTCAAATAGTTTGCTTCATAAATCCGCAGTGATTTCTGAGCTGTTTGGAATGTGTCTTGATTACTTGTAATCTTTAGCCATATTTTGGTGGTAGGTTTATTTAGGTTAGGTTTTTTCTAATAAACATACAAATAAGTTTACTTAATTCTAAGAAGATATGATTTTTAATGATGTATACTCATTTAAATGTTTTTCTTTACAGGTCGCTGATAATATTAAGGTAGGAGGTTTCCAGAAGGTCTCTCAACAAGGTGCCCTTTATCTTAATTTTCTGAAATTGAAGGACATCCTCTTTCCCAAGGCTGAGGTGACCTCTGTGTTTGGTCATCAGTTACCAACAGCTCAACTACCGCCGGTACCAGCAGATCATGGGGATGATGAAGTTCGAGATGCTCTGCAAATCATGAGCCTGTCCACCGACAACACGTCGACAACTTCTTCTGTGTCGTTAGAGAGGGAGATGATCCTGTCGACCCCAGAAGCCCCTGAAGAGTCTTTGGATGTACATCGGGTGAGTACAGTTCCCAGTGCCTCTTTAGTTTGTTATCCCATCCCTACTGCTCAAGCCCCAGCTTATACCTCCACCCCTGTTCCTACATTAGACAGACCTTCGTTTCCTAGCAACTCGGAACATACGGTGTCCATGAAAGCTTTCATGGAAAACCTGACTACCAAACATGAACGTTCCCAAGCGGACCTTATAGGGAGGATAGAAGCTTTACAAAAGGCACCTGCATCCAAGGCTCCCCCAGCTTTGAGCTTCCCAGAATGCGCAGTTAAGAACCCTTGGCATTATGCTGAGCATATGTCCTTAAGTGAAGAGTACCTCCACATCGGAGATGGTTTGGGTTCCAAGCCAGTCTCAGACTTAGAATTCTTCCCATCAATCGATAGTTATCCATACTGCTACGTAAGGCTTAACTCGGAAGCGTCAGTTAGGGATGATACGATCTCTAAGGAAACAATCATCCTGGACCATAGCAAGGCTCAGTCTCTTTTGATTAAGGAGCTGAACACGGCCAAATTCACTAATACCCAACGTTCTGCTTCTGGCAGGAAGCAGGCCATCTTTGTACCCCCCCCCCCCCCCCCCGAAAAAAAAAAAAAAAGATACTATCTCCCCTTTCGCCTCGAAAAGTTTAGAGGCTGTAAAGAAAGCATTTGTGGATGGTAGACCATTCTCAGTGCTAGAGGAGGGCAAACCTGTTTCGCTAGCCCTTCCTTGTGATTAGGATAGTTGGGAGGATGTCCAACATACCTTTAGTGTTGGAAAACTAGATAAAGACATCGGAGGCAAGCAGTTTAATTAGAAAGTGCCTAGATTTCCCAAATCCCTATTTAGGGAAGAAATGGAAGCCAAAGAGAGACTATCTGCCTCTTTATCCTTCAATCTTATCTAGAGATGCTTATTGAAGACTGTTCCAAATCTGATCTCTTATTATTATTATTATCATTACTAGCCAAGCTACAACCCTAGTTGGAAAAGCAAGATGCTATAAGCCCAAGGGCTCCAACAGGGAAAATAGCCCAGTGACGAAAGGATATAAGGAAATAAATAAATGATGAGAATAAATTAACAATATATCATTCTAAAAACAGTAACAGCGTCAAAACAGGTATGTCCTATATAAACTATTAACAACGTCAAAAACAGATATGTCATATATAAACTATAAAAAGACTCATGTCAGCCTGGTCAACATAAATACATTTGCTCCAACTTTGAACTTTTGAAGTTCTACTGATTCAACTACCCGATTAGGAAGATCATTCCACAACTTGGTAACAGCTGGAATAAAACTTCTAGAATACTGTGTAGTATTGAGCCTCATGATGGAGAAGGCCTGGCTTTTAGAATTAACTGCCTGCCTAGTATTACGAACAGGATGAAATTGTCCAGGGAGATCTGAATGTAAAGGATGATCAGAGTTATGAAAAATCTTATGCAACATGCAAAATGAACTAATTGAACAACGGTGCCAAAGATTAATGTCTAGATCAGGAATAAGAAATTTAATAGACCGTAAGTTTCTGTCCAACAAATTAAGATGAGAATCAGCAGCTAAACACCAGACAGGAGAACAATACTCAAAACAAGGTAGAATGAAAGAATTAAAACATTTCTTCAGAATAGATTGATCACCGAAAATCTTAAAAGACTTTCTCAATAAGCCAATTTTTTGTGCAATTGAAGAAGACACAGACCTAATGTGTTTCTCAAAAGTAAATTTGCTGTCGAGAATCACACCTAAAATTTTAAAATAGTCATACAAATTTAAAGAAACATTATCAATACTGAGATCCGGATGTTGAGGAGCCACCGTGCTTGACCTACTTACAATCATACTTTGAGTTTTGTTAGGATTCAACTTCATACCCCATAATTTGCGCCATGCACTAATTTTAGCTAAATCTCTATTAAGGGATTCACCAACCCCAGATCTACATTCAGGGGATGGAATTGATGCAAAGAGAGTAGCATCATCTGCATATGCAACAAGCTTGTTTTCTAGGCCAAACCACATGTCATGTGTATATAGTATGTGTAAGATGAGGCTGCTTGCAGCGCCTAAGCTCCGCCCACATAAGTGATGTCATTGTCTACGTCACGGGCTATCTGTATTTCCTTCCGCTGTGCATGATGCAGCAGCGTCAGTTGCAATGAAGATAAGAAACAACGCTGACTGTCATTTCTTGATCCTGCCTAGTTTAAGATCTAACATGGCGCAGTGAGTAGGATATTAAGAGGACCTACTGTAATAACCGTGGCACAGCATGGCACCACCATCGAGACGACCCTCTTTTGCATCCCCTAGGGGCAGGATTGCAAGAACAGGAACCTTTGGAACCGGCGTCAGGATGTCGCCGGCTTCCGTGTTGCAGGCTCACCAAGTGCTGCAAACCCAGCAACAAGCCATCCAGAATCTTCAGGCCGAGATAACAGCGTTTCACTCCGGGGTACCAACGTCCCCCAACCAAGGATCCCTTCGTCTGCAGCTCCGGAAAAGTGCGAGGCTGAGGTGTCCCCTGCAGCCTTCAGGTCTTGGAAACGGTCAATGGAGTGTTGGTTGCAACTGTGTAAGTTGAAGCCTATCGAGGCAGTTCACCATATAAGGCTTCATTGTGTTCCGGTATTGCAACGTGCCCTCGATTCTAGGTATACTGACGCCCAGTGGAGTGCCCTGTCTACTGAAGGGGCATTTAATGCGGTTAAGCAAATGGTAGTGAAAGCTTCTAACCAAGCGGTGCAGTGGCTCGAGTTTTTTTATTTGGCCCAAGAGCCTAGTGAGTCCTTTATTGATTATTTTATCAAGTGTACGCAAAAGGCTACTGATTGTGCATTCACATGCCCTAATTGTAATCATGATTTATCCGAATATATGCTTTTGCGCAAGCTTATGGTAGGCCTAAGTGATAAAGTGCTCAAAAGGCAAGTGTTTCGATCATGCAATAATATCCGTGATATCGATTCCCTTAGAGTCATGTGCAGTGCATTCGAGGGAGCCAGTGACGACACCCTTCGTAATAGGGCATGGCTTAGCAGCTCCCCTAGAGCGGCTGCTCTCGGTGGGTTCGAGGAGGAACACGAGGTGGAGGTGGCAGCTGCCCTTGCTAAGTGTGACAGGAGTACCTCTGTAAAAGTACAATTGCGTCTTTGTGGTAATTGTGGTACTCGTCATAGCCCTGGGTATTCTTCATGTCCCGCAAGAAGAACGACATGTTACGGGTGCGGTAAAACCGGTCACCTGAAGAAGTGTTGCAGAGGGCGGAGTGTCAGGAATAACGTTAGTGGTCTGGCCGAGGAGTCGGACATAGCGGGTGTAGTGATTGCAGTAGTCGTGGCGGCAGAGGCAAGGTTGCGGAATGGGCCCTCCCCACAACCCACTATTCGTGTTGATGTATGCTTGGCCAACTTGGGAGAGTGGTCCTGCGTCCGAGCGGTGCCGGACACTGGTGCCCAGGTTTGTGTTGCAGGACCCGCTATTCTTGCGATGTTGAACATAAAACCAGCTAAGCTGAGGTTAAAGGGAGGATTGCGAGACTTCGCCAACCTGCATCTGAAGTGTTTAGGTTCAACCTCTTGCACCATAGAATACAAGGGGAGGCATACAACTCAGGAAGTATACTTTGTAAAGTCCTCCATTGATTTTTATTTATCCTGGATGCTTGCAAGAAACTTGGTCTTGTGCCAGAAACGTTTCCTAACCACGCTCCCTTCACGGACTCTGCCCCCGCAGCAGCTAGTACAACCCTTACATTAGCGGAAGCAACTGATCAACCCGTGAGACCGTCGGCCATTCCGTTTCCCCCTAGTGAGGAAAATATTGCCAGATTAGAAAACTGGTTATTAGCCCATTTTTCAAGTACGACTTTCAACACCGAGAGAGAACCCCTCCCGGTAATGGATGGGGAACCCCACCGTATTCACTTATTACCTGACGCAGTTCCTTACGCATGCCACACACCTGCGTCGGTACCTAAGCACTGGGAAAAGGAGGTGAAAGCCCAGTTGGAGGAGGACGTCAAGAGAGGGGTCCTACAAAGAGCTCCCCCTGGAGAGCCCACGGAATGGTGTTCACGTATGGTGGTCGTGGCAAAGAAAGCGGGACAACCCAGACGTACGGTCGACTACCAAAAACTTAATGCAAGTTGTAGAAGGGAGACGCACCATACCCCTACGCCCTTCGATATGGTATCCAGCATTCCCCTTTGCTCATACAAGACTGTGGCCGACGCCTATTGGGGATTTCACCAGGTACAACTGGACAAGGAGAGCATACCTCTAACCACGTTCATTACACCTTGGGGTAGGTACCAATACCGAAGGACACCAATGGGACATTGTTCTGCCTCCGACGCATATACACGCCGTTTCGATGATGCCATTGAAGAAGTACCCAGGAAGTTTAAGTGTGTGGACGATACACTTCTGTACGATTCGAGCGTAGAAAGCGCCTTTTGGCATGTGTACGACTTCCTTACTGTCTGTGCATACAAGGGCATCACTTTGAAACCAGAAAAATTCAAGTTTTGCAAGAAAGAAGTGGAATTTGTCGGATTCGACGTCGGTTGGGACTCCTACAAGCCTTCAGAAGATTATTTATCTGCCATAAAACGTTTTTCTATGCCCCAAAAACCCACAATATCCGACATCAGGTCATGGTATGGTTTTGTCAATCAGCTGGCCCCCTTCCTGACAACGGCGCCCATCATGACCCACTTTAGAGACCTGCTGAAGAAGCCCTCGGGCAAACAGGTTTATTGGGATGAGTACCTTCAGGAAAAGTTTCGTCAAGTGCAAGACATCGTCTGCAAGTTGGCCAAGGATGGCCTCACCTACTACGATAAGCTGCGGCCGACTGTTCCAGTCACTGACTGGAGTAAGGAGGGGGTGGGCTTCGTCATTCTCCAACAATATTGCATTTGCACCTCCGTCGAAACCCCCTTCTGTTGTAGAGATGGTTGGAGAATAGCACTTTGCGGCAGTCGGTTCCTCACGCCCGCCGAGTCTGGGTATGCAGCTGTGGAGGGGGAAGCCCTTGCAGTGGCTTGGTGCTTAAAAAAGGCAAGGTTGTTCTTATTGGGCTGCCCGAACTTAACCATTGTCACGGACCACCGCCCCTTAGTCAAGTTACTAGGCAATAGGAGTCTCGGCGACATTACCAACCCCAGACTGTTTAGATTAAAGGAGAAAACATTATTGTACAATTTCAACGTTAAATATCTACCAGGCAAGAGAAATCATGCTGCTGACTTTTTCTCTTGTTTTCCTACCCTGAGGACGACGCCAGATGGACAGGATGCGAGCTTCAACGAAGAATTAACGATTGCCATGGTGTCAGCAAACGCAGAAAACCTACAGGAGCAGTGCACTATAGACGAGAAAACTGTTGAAGAGGCAGCCCTGGACGACCCAGCATATCAGCTGCTAGTCGCTCGAGTGAATGCAGGGGATTGGAACCCGAAGAAATCTCAAGAAATTGCATGTTTGAGGCCCTTCTACGGCATCAGAGAACGTCTCTCTATATCTGGTAACCTGGTCACATACTTTTTCAACGACAACTGCATCCGCCTTGTCATTCCCGAAGGGCTCCGTCACCAGATAACCGCCAACCTCCATGCTGGACATCAAGGCCTAGATACAATGTTGAGGAGAGCGAGACATTCGGTCTATTGGCCAGGCATCGAGGATAACCTCCAGCATCATCGTTCACGATGTACATCGTGCGACGCCCACGCACCATCACTTCCTGCCGAAGTCATGAAAATGACCCCTGCCCCAGAGTATCCGTTCCAACAGACTGTCATGGACCTGTTTCAGCTCGAAGGACGCATGTATATGGCATATTGTGACAGGCTTACAGGCTGGCTAGAAATAGCCCACTTCCCCAATGGCACCTCGTCTGCAAAGGTCATGACAAAACTTAGGCATTATTTCACTCGATGGGGAGCACCCGAACAATTGTCTACCGACAGCGGCACCAACCTGGTGAGTGAAGAGATGATGACCTTCTACAGGAGATGGAGACTTGACATACGCTTATCATCGGCCCACTATCCGCAGTCAAATGGGAGAGCCGAGGCCGCGGGTAAGTCCGCGAAAAGGATAATTAGAACAAGTATCAGTGGGACTGGAAGCCTCGATAACGACAAGGTATCATTGGCCATGCTACAATACCTGAACACGCCTTTAAGAGGTATAAATAAATCTCCGGCGCAACTGGCAACCGGGAGACAGTTACGGGATGGTGTACCGACTGCAAAACTCAACTATATGATAGATCAACATTGGAGAAAATCCATTAGAAAAAGAGAACTTCAAGTAGCAGAGAAAAAGGAGAAGATAATCGAAAGCGGCAGCGACAGGAGGCTAACGCCCTTACAGCCAGGCACTCACGTTAGGATTCAGAACCAGATGACCAAGGCCTGGGACAGGCTGGGAATCATAGTCGAGCAACGACCTCATAGACAGTACGTCGTGAGACTATATGGTAGTGGGCGTCCGTCCATAAGGAACAGAAGACACCTCAAGGTCACTGAACTGCCCGTCAATGAGACAAGAGGAGCCACTCCTACCGACGACGAAGTGGGTCATGAGCCTAAGTTTCCCCCATCAGCGCCAGAGGTACGGCCTCCAAGGAAGAGAGAGGCCCCTGCCTGGATGAACGATTATGTTTAATTATCTCTGCTTTGATCTTGTATTTATAAAATGAAAAATTCTGTTTTATTTTACTGCACTTAGACGTGCATTGATTTCATTTACAAAATTATATTTTGTAGGAAATTTTAAGTTAGGTTGGTGTTGCATTCACGACTCAATTTTAGTGCACATCTTACAATGCTGATGTAATTATTGTTTCATTGAGGTTACGTTAATGCTGTCGATGTTGTTATCTCTCCCACCCTCTCTCTCTCTCTCTCTCTCTCTCTCTCTCTCTCTCTCTCTCTCTCTCTCTCTCTCTCTCTCTCTCTCTCTATCTATCTATCTATCCCATCTGAACGTTACCATTAATTATTACGATTATGATTTACCTTATATGTCTGATGTTTTACATTAAGAGAGTATAGAATTTTGTTTATCGTATCTGTTTTTGATATTGTCATTTATAAGTTTTGAAAATATTACCCTCGTAATATTTTGGGAGGGAGATGTAAGATGAGGCTGCTTGCAGCGCCTAAGCTCCGCCCACATAAGTGACGTCATTGTCTACGTCACGGGCTATCTGTATTTCCTTCCGCTGTGCATGATGCAGCTGCGTCAGTTGCAATGAAGATAAGAAACAACGCTGACTGTCATTTCTTGATCCTGCCTAGTTTAAGATCTAACAGTATGAAAAGTAATGGGACAAGAACACTACCCTGTGGAACACCGGAGATCACATTCCTATACTCACTATGGTGCCCATCAACAACAAATCTTTGAGATCTATTACTTAAAAAATCAATAATAATGCTAAGAAACGATCCACCCACTCCAAACTGTTTGAGTTTGAAAACAAGGGCCTCATGATTAACACGGTCAAAGGCAGCACTAAAATCAAGGCCAATCATACGAACTTCCTGACCACAATCAAGTGATTTCTGTACAGCATTGGAGATTGTAAGAAGGGCGTCACATGCTCCAAGGCCTTTACGAAAACCAAATTGCAAACTAGGGAGTAGATGATTACCTTCAGCAAACCTATTAAGACGTTTTGCCAGAAGAAGTTCAAAATCTTTAGATAATATGGGAGTTATGGAAATTGGGCAGTAATCAGTGGGACTTGAGCTACTACAAACACATTTACATAGAGGAGTAACATTACTAATTCTCCAACTAGTGCTAAAAGCTCCTCTTCTTGCTAACTTGCACAAAATAACAGATAACTTTGGAGCTAAGAAATCTGCTGTCTTTATAAAAAACAAAGGAAAAATACCATTTGGGTCTACACCTCCATAAGCATCAAGGTCCACCAACAGAGCTTTAATCTCACGAGATCGAAAAGCTAAACTAGTTAGTTTAGCCTCAGGAAAACAGGAATGAGGAAGTTCAAGTTTTTCATTACTCTGTTTACTGTCAAAAACATCAGCCAAAAGGGTTGCCTTTTCCTTTGGACAGTGAGTGACTGAGCCATCTGGTTTAAGTAAAGGAGGAACTGTTGCATCTACATCAAAGAGTGCAGATTTAAGGGTAGACCACCATTTATGTTCCTGAGTTGTACCAGAAAGGGTTTCTTTTATGGTTAAATTGTACTCCTTTTCAGTTGAGGCATAAACTCTCTGAGCAAAAGCTCGAAGCTGAGTATAGTTGTTCCAGGTCAAATCTGATCTGTTACCCTCCCAAAGATGATAGGCCTCCTGTCATGGCGAAGAGTCGCCTAACCATATTTCATAATGATCTCCATGTTTTCTTCCTAGCCAGGAGAGCGTGTAGAGAACACTTACTAGCCGCTGCTACGATCAGGCATGAACATAGAAAACTGATAAACTCCAATATGTGGAGGAAAGATCTCTTACCCGAGGAATTGGTTAAGGAAGTCAGGGAAAAAGAAGCTCAGGAGAATAAGAGCCTTGAAGGCAAGTGGGGTATGTTCTCTAAATGGAAATTTACCCCAGTGAATGACCTCAACTTAAGGGCTAGAAGTCCAGACGACACTTTAAGGGAAGGAAATCCTTACCTGTTGTGAGAGCCTCAGTTGCCGCCATCCCTTAGACTGTATACACGGTTCCCAGCAGCAAGTACCACAGTCTCCAGCCTTCGACCCGGTATATGAGAGAGCCACCACCACGTTCCACCCTGCCAGGGCTTAAAAAAAGGGCACCAGTAGCAGGGGAAGGTCTGGAAAAGGCAGTCAATCTAGAGGCTGAGGAAGTAGAGGCAAGTTGGTTAAATACGCGGATCCTTCACACCAATAATAAGGAGCTCGCGGTAGGGGGTCAACTTCACCTGTTCAGGAATCGATGCTAGTTTGATCCCTAGGCTCACAGCATAGTCTCAAACGGACTAGGCTGGGAATGGAGACAGAAACCTCCCCAGTTAAAGAGGTTCTTCCCACCCACAACCCCAATTTTGAAGGATTATGCACAAGATCTTCTCCAGAAGGGAGTCATCCGTTGCACAAAATCCATGAACTTTCAAGTGCGGCTATTCTGCATGTCCAAGGAAGATTCAAATACTTTTTGAACTATCCTGAACTTGTCTCCTCTAAATAAATTCATTCTGAACAACAAGTTCCAGATGCTGACTATCTAGCAAATATGGACCTTACTACCCCAAGGGTCCTATACCGTCTCCATAGATCGTACAGACGCCTATTGACATCTTCCGATAGGTCGACAATTCTCCCCCTACCTTGGTTTCAGACTGCCAAGAAAGGCCTCTATATTCAGAGCTATGTCCTTCAGGCTCAATATATCTCCATAGATTTTCACAAAGCTAGTCGAGGCCATTGTTCAACAATTATGAAACAAAGGCTTCCAGGTGATGATATACCTGAACGACTGGCTGGTCTGGTCTGCAACGAAGTCAGAGTTTCTTCAGACAGCTCAAAAAGTCATGAAATTCCTAGTCTCTGGGCTTCCAGATCAACTTCGAAAAGTCCAGCTTGTCTCCAACTCAAGAATTCCAGTGACTAGGGCTTCACTGGAATCTAAAGTCACACGCCCTCTCTCCACCACAAGGCAAGAGAAAGGAAATAGAAAATTTTGTCGGGTGCCTTCTTCGTTCAAAATTACTCACCAGACGGCAACTGGAAAGAGTCTTGGGTTCGCTGCAGTTCGCTGCCATGAAGGAACCGATCTTAAAGCAAGACTCAAAAATTCCCACAGAGTCTGGAGAAGAAACGCATCATACGCTCGGAGAGATCTTCGACACAAAACCCGGGTCTTACTGCAAAAGCAGCTCAAGCCGTGGTCCACTGCCAAGAGTTTATCGACACACGTCCCTCTGCAATACCCTCCTCCTGTGATGACTATTCACACGGATGCCTCGGAACAAGGTTGAAGGAGGACACTCCTCTTCCAAGAAAGCACAGGGTTGGTGGTCAATCGCATTTCAGAAATTTCACACCAATATTCTGGAAGTTATGGCAGTATTTCTAACTCTGAAGAGAATGAACCCAAAGACGAAATCACACATCAATTTTGTCATCGACAACGTGACGATAGTCCACCGTATCAACAGACAGGGCTCCAGGTCTCCTTAGATCAACCTTGTGATCCTAGCCATCCTCACTTTAGCAAAGTGGAGGAACTGGCATCTCTCAGCAGTTCCCCTCAAAGTGGTTTGCAATGACGGTGGACGCCCTGTTAAGATCCAAGCCTCTGGAAACAGAATGGTCTCTGGATGCAAAATCATTCTGTTTCATTTTAGAGCAAGTCCTAGAATTGCAAATCGATCTCTTGGTAATGAGCTTCAACAAGAAGCTTCTCCGGTATGTAGCGCCAAACTTAGATCTGGAAACAATAGGGACTGATTCGATGTCTGTGGATTGGAACCAGTGGCCTCAAATTTACCTATTTCCACCATTTAACCTCCTAATGAAAGTCCTGAACAAACTGCGGACTTTCAAGGAAACCGCAGCTCTAACGAGCTCCTAAGTGGCCCAAGAGCAATTGGTATCATCTTGTTCTGGAACTGAAACCTCTCCAGGTCCCTCTACTATCTCCATTGCTGTCCCAGGATGTTCAACAGAAGACTGTCTTCACTTCCTTTTGGACAACGAAAATCCTTCAGCTCATGATTTTCTTACCCTAGCGGCTCAAAGAAAGATTGGAGTTGTAAAGGAGAGAATTGACTTTATTGAAGAGTACAAGTCTGATGCTACGAAACGACAATATATGCCTTCCTGGAAAAAAATGGGTGGAATTTGTTAAAAGACATCAGCCCTCTGCCATAGCTTCCGTATAGCCTTTTATATATATATATATATATATATATACAGTATATATATATATATATATATAAAAAGGCTACACGGAAGCTGTATATATATATATATATATGTATATATATATATATACACAGTGGAACCTCTACATACGATCTTAATTCGTTCCGTGACCTAGATCGTATGTTAAAACGATCGTATATTGGAGCGAATATTCCCATAAGAATAAACTGTAATTTATATAATTCATTCTACAGCCCAAAAACCTATAATAACTCCTTGATGAATAACTTCACAAAATTACACATTGTAATAATACAATTGCATTATATAATAGAGATGTAAAAAGGAATAATTATAAAGAAATAATAAATAAAAAAGGGGTTTTTATTATCATTTTACCTTAGAGACTGGCCAACGAAGGTGTATGCTTTGCTACGCAGGAGGAGACGGGTAGTCGGTGAGGAGGTAGAGATGGTGACTGCTATAATGTACCGTAACTTACTCTAACTATCACTACGTGAACTTTAACCTAACTTAGTTTATTTATTTTTATTTAATTTTTATATTTTTTGAATTGCAAAACTACACGGCAAACCTGAAGTTTCTGTGGGTGATACTTATCAATGAAGTCAACCCCGTGTTGACGATATGCTAACATCTCTTTTATTGCAGCCAAACTTAAGATGTGCTCTACCTCCTCGATCTCCTCCGGCTCACTCAACTGCGCTTGGAACTCATCATTCTGCTTGGCATGCAGCTCCTTGAGTTCCTCAGTGGTGAGCTCTTCATGATGCTCCTCGACGAGTTCGATGATGTTATCTTCATCGACCTCCAGACCCATGGACTTGCCAAGGGATGCAATCTCTTCTACGTCTTCCTCTACAGCAAGTTCAAGTTCGGGGCCAAAACCTTCAAAATCTCTGGGAGAAACAGCATCAGCCAAAGCTTCTTCCAAGCTGAATTCAGTGTCCGTCGAGCTACTCCCTCCCAAGCCTGATCTATGATCTTCAAGCATTGCACGATATTGAAATGGCTCCTACAAAATTCACGCAAAGTTAAGTTGGTGCTTTGTGTGACATTAAAGCACTGTTTAAATAAGTGCTTGGTGTAGAGCTTCTTAAAATTAGTTAAGACTTGCTGGTCCATGGGCTGGAGGATAGGGGTGGTGTTTGGTGGAAGATACAGCACTCTGATAAACTTGAACTGGTCGATGATATCATCTTTGAGTCCTGGGGGGTGAGCAGGAGCATTATCCAAGCAAAGCAACCACTTTAAAGGCAAATTCCTCTCCTAAAGGTATTTCTTGACAGCAGGACCAAAAACTAGGTTTACCTATTCAACAAAGAAGTGCCTAGTAACCAAAGCCTTAGAATTAGCACGGCAGAAAACTTGCAGCATGTCCTTATTGACTCTATGTGCCTTGAATGCACTAGGGTTTTCGGAATGATAAACCAATAACAGCTTGATTTTGTAGTCCCCGCTGGCGTTGGCACATAGGGAAAGAGTCAACCGATCCCTCATAGGCTTATGTCCAGGCATTTTTTTCTCTTCAGCGGTGATGTATGTTCGACTAGACATCTTTTTCTAAAACAGACCGGTTTCATCACAATTGAAAACTTGCTGCTCTACGTAGCCTTCATCCTCCATGATCTTTTTGAACTTCTCAACAAAATCGTTTGCAGCCTTGGTGTTCAAGCTTGAAGTCTCTCCGTGCCAAATAACTAAATAAATCCCGGTCCGTCTCTTAAATTTCTTGAACCAACTGCGAGACGCCTTGAATTCCTCTGTTGTAGGATCGGTTGAACTCTCCCCCGCATCACCCCTAGAGCCCGCTGCCTTCAAGTCACAATAGATAGCGCTGGCCTTCTCACAAATGATCGTTTCAGTGATCGTATCGCCAACAATCTCTTTGTCCTTTATCCATATTAACAAAAGGCGTCTCATATCTTACGGCTGCGACATTTTGAAATAATGGTAATCCCCTTCGATGGTTTGACTGCTTTAATGGCTGCCTTTTGCTTGATGATCGTTGAGATCATAAATATATTCTGGCCACCAGATCACTCACACGCACACCGCACTCATGTTTTTCTACGATTTCTTGCTTCAATTCTCATGAAAGCATTACCTTCTTCATTTTCTGACCACTACTAATACCTGTACCAAAACTAGGCTTCTTAGGACCCATGATTATATGCAAAATCAAAAATGAAACGTGAAAAAAGGAAGATAATAAGAACTGTTATTAGCGGACCAAACAGGGTACAACCACACGATGCGCCAGAGAACAGAAAACTGACCGACGCGATGCTCACTAGCGTCCCTCCAATGTGCTGCCATCTACCGGCATAAACAAGAAACTACGACCGACCCTTCGAGAAAATTCTACGCGTATGATCTACGTCGGATGCTGGAGCATGACTTCGGGTGTCGAGACGAGAAATCGATCAAATTTTACGTCAGATGTTGGAACAATCGTATGTAAAGTCAATCGTATGTAAAGTCAATCGTATGTAATGGTTCCACTGTATATACAGGTATATGTATATTTATGTATATATATATATATATATATATATATATATATATATATATATATATATATATATATATATATATATATTTATATATATATAAATACATAAGCAAAATTATATGTATATATAAAAACATATCTGTACTTATGCACACATATATATAAATATATACATACACATATACATACGTATACACACAAGTATTCATATACAGAAACATACATGAATATATACATAGACATTTATCAATACCCAACTTTCTGCCTTTGACAGAAAGCAGGCCACCTTTGTTGGTTCTAAGATACTGTCTCTCCCTTTGCCTCAAAAGGTTTAGAGGCTGTGAAGAAGGCAGCAATGGAAGGTGAACCATTACTAGTGCTAGAGGAGTGCAAAGCTGTCTCCCTAGCCCTTCCTTATGACTCAGACAGCTGGGAAGATGTCCGACGCACCTTTACAGTTGGAAAACTGGATAGGGACATTGGAAGCAAATAGTTTAATGAAAGGTTGCTTAGTATTCCCAAATTCCTTTTGAAGGAAGAATTGGCAGCCAAAGAGAGGCTATCTGCTTCTTTGTCCCACCAGTCATATCTGGAAATGTTGATTGGGAACTATTCCAATTCAGACCTTTTCCCAGACCTGGCAAAGACTCATCTGGCTACTCTCCACAGAGATCTACATACTTTCATTTTAGCCAGAAGAGCATGCAGAGAACACGTCCTAACTGCAGCAACTATTAGGCATGAGCCTAAAAAGTTGATTGACTCGACCATCTGGGGGAAAGATCTCTTTCCTCAGATATTGGTCAAGGACGTAATGGATAGAGCAGCTCAGAAGATTAAGAGCCTTATACAAAAGTGGGGTATGTCCTCTAAGAGGAAATTCACCCCCGGAGAAGGACCTCAACCCAAAGGTAATAAGCCTAGAAGACCCTTTAAAGGCAGGAAAACCTTTCCTGTCGCAACAGCCTCAGTTGCTGCCATCCCCCAGACTCTGTACACGGTTCCCCAGCAGTATGTGTCACAGTCTCCAGCCTTCAATCCAGTCTATGAGAGAGCCGCTATGACTTTTCATCCAACCAGAGCAAAAGAAAAGTGCTAGTGGCAGAGGGAGGTCTGAAAGGGGCGTTCAGTCTAGGGGCTGAAGAAGTAGAAGCAAGGTGTTTAAAGTAGCAGGTCATTTACAACAACAATGAGGAGCTACCGGTAGGGAGACGACTACCTTTTCAGGGATTAATTGGAGTTCGATCCTTGGGCTCACAGCATAGTCTCAAAGGGACTAAGCTGGAAATAAAGACAGAAACCTACCCAGTTCAAGAGGTTCTTCCAACCGTCAATCGCATTCTTAAAGGATTACGTACAGGATCATCTCCGGAAGGGAGTCATCCGTTGCACATAATCCATGAACTTTCAAGGGCAGCTATTCTGCGTGACCAAAAAAGATTTGAACACTCTTCAAACTGTTCTGGACTTGTCTCCAATAAACAAATTCATTCTGAACGACAAGTTCCAGATGCTGACTATCTCGCAAATACAGACCCTACTACCCCAGGGGGCCTACACCGTCTCCATAGATCTTACCTACCAACGCCTATTGGCATTTTCCGATATGTCGGCGCTTCTCCCCCTACCTTGGTTTTAGACTGGCAAGAAAGGCCTACGTATGTCCTTTATGCTCAGTATAGCTCCAAGGATATTCACAAAGCTAGTCGAGGCCATTGTGCAACAACTTCGGAACAGAGGCCTTCAGGTGATAGTATACCTAGACGACAGGTTAGTCTGGGCTGCAATGAAGTTGGAATGTCTTCTAACAGCTCAAGAAGTCATGGAATTCCTACAGTCTCTGGGCTTTCAAATCAACCTCGAAAATTCCAGGCTATTTCCAGCTCAGGAATTTCAGAGGCAAGGGCTTCACTGCAATCTAAAGTCACACATCCTTTCTCTACCACAAGGCAAGAGAAAGGCAATCGCAAAATCTGCCAGGTGCCTGCTTTGCTCGAAAGTAATCACCAGACGTCTTAGGATTGCTGCAGTGACAGACCCAATCCTAAAAGCAAGACTCAAAGATCCAAACAGAGTCTGGAGAAGAAAGGCATCAAATGCTCAGAGAGATCTTCACCACAAAACCCCGGCTTTACTGTGGAAACAGCTCAAACCT
Source organism: Palaemon carinicauda (assembly GCF_036898095.1). Lineage (NCBI taxonomy): Eukaryota > Metazoa > Arthropoda > Malacostraca > Decapoda > Palaemonidae > Palaemon > Palaemon carinicauda. The sequence continues at coordinate 59,319,203 of NC_090764.1, read as the reverse complement.
TAGTCCACAGCCAAGAGCTTGTCAACTCATGTCCCTCCACAGTATCCTCCTCCTTCCGTGACAATTCACACAGACACCTCGGAACAGGTTTGGGGTGGGGAGGACATTCCCCTTCCAAGAAGATACAGGGTCAGTGGTCAGCCACATTTAAGAAATTCCATATCAACATTCTGGAAGTTATGGCAGTGTTTCTAATTCTGAAGAGACTGAACCCAAAGAAAAAAATCCCACATCAAATTAGTTCTCGACAGCAAGACAATAGTCCACTGTGTCAATAGACAGGGCTCCAGGACTCCTCAGATCAGCTGTGTGATTCTAGCCATTCTCACCTTGGCAAAGTGGAGAAATTAGCATCTTTCAGAAGTTCAAGTCTCTGGAAATAGAATGGTCTCTAAATGCAAAATCATTCTGTTTTATCTTAGAGCAAGTCCCAGAACTGCAAAAAGATCTCATTGCGATGAGCTTCAACAAGAAGCTTCCCCGATATATAGCACCAAACTTAGATCTGGAAGCGGTGAAATGGACGCAATGTCACTGGATTAGAACCAGTGGTCTCACATTTACCTCTTTCCACCATTCAACCACCTAATGAAAGTCCTGAACAATCTGCAGACCTTCAAAGGAACAGCAGCTCTAGTGGCTCCAAAATGGCCCAAGAGCAATTGGTATCCTCTTGTTCTGGAACTCAAACCTCTCCAGATCCCTGTACCATCTCTATTGTTGTCCCAGGATGATAACAGAAGAGTTTTCGCTTTCTCTTTGATAACGAAAAACCTTCAGCTCATGATTTTCTTGGCCTAGCGGCTCAAAGAAAATTCGGAGTAGTGAAAGAGAGGATTGACTTATAGAAGAGTACAAGTTCGATACTACGAAATGACAATACTTGTCTTCCTTGAAAAAAAAAAAAATGTGTGGACTTCGTTAAAAGACATCAGCCCTCTTCCCTTTCTATGGACTTCTGTATTTCCTTCTTAATTTCATTACACGAACAAGATTTGGCCTCTACAACTATTGCCTCATGTAAGTCGGCACTAGCTAGACCTATTGCTTATGCTTTTGATATTGAACTCAATAGCGAACTGTTCAATAAGATCCCAAAGGCTTGTGCTGAATTGAAACTAAATGCTCCTCTCAAGGTTATATCATGGTCGTTGGATAAAGTCTTGCAATTAGCCTCCTCAATAGATAACGCCACTACCTCTTTGAGGGATCTTACTCAAAAAGAAATCTTTTTGCTTGCTATGGCTTCTGGTGCTATAGTCAGTGAGATTGGGGCACTTTCAGGGGATGATGGCCACATCAAATTCTCTTAATTGGGGGAAGTAAATTTTTACCAGGACCCTGCTTTCTTGGTGAAAAATGAACTTCTCACAAGACGTTTGGAGCCCTGGAAGATTGTTCCGCTAAAGGAAGATCCTTCTCTGTGCTCCGTGCAATGCCTTAAGGCCTACCTGTTAAAGATTCAGGCCTTTAAAGGTGGACAACTTTTTAAAGGGGAGACGACAGGATCTCTTCTCTCTTTAAAACAGATAAGGTTCAACAAGTCACCTATTTCATCAGAAGGGCTGACCCTGATAATATGCCATCGGGTCCTGACCCTAGGAAATTTGCCTCTTACTTAAGCTTTTTCCAATATATGTCCTTTGAAATCCTACAAGCTTACACAGGATGGAAATCTTCAAGGGTGTTTTTCAAATATTACTTGTGTCCATTAGAAAACTGTATAACTGGTATTTTTCAGCCTGCTTCATGCAGGTGGAATAATAATATGCTTGTTTGCAATTTGTGCTTATATATATATATATATATATATATATATATATATATATATATATATATATATATATATATATATATATATATATATATATATATATATATATATATATATATATATATATATATATATATATAGTAAAGAGTCAAAGGTGATATTTTGCTATTATTTTAGGAGTGTTATTATTATGTTACTCTGTTACGTAATTCTGGGGTTGAAAACTTCGGTTTTCTACACATATATAATGTGCATATTGTTTCCCCAATTATTGTTACATTTATGAATTTTTTGAAATATTAGAAGATTATAGTTCTTTTTACGTTTCTTTTATATGGACCTACTGTTTACAATAAAAGCAGTGTACCTCCGTTTTTTAACCCTTCTTTTTCAAACTTCGGTCTGTTAAACTACTGGAGACAAAGATTTTATTCACAGTGAGTGGGACTGTGGTATTAAATTCCTTTGTTCCCATGTGATTTACAAGCAAATCGCTTGTGTCCATAGCTTAGGACTATCGTCCCAACTACTATGTTGAAGTGTAGAGAAACCTATTCCTAACACACTATTTTTTACATAGGAAAAGTCTATTTTTTGGTGAGATAGCTATGTCATCCTGATGGACCCGCCCGTTACTTTTCATCCCCTGCCAATTCTCAGTGCGAGGCCTTGCGTCATGCGATGGCTGCTACTAGAATGGTGAACCAGCGAACATGTTCACATTAGCTTAGAAGCTTTGCACCTATCTATAAGGCGATAGGTTCTTGGTTCCTAATTGCTCACTCCATAAAATAAGTTTGTGGGCTCTCTGTCGCCTTATAGATAAGCGCAAAGCTTCTAAGCTTATTCCTATTATTGTAATCAAGCTTATTTTACCTCTACCATAAATAAATTAATAATGAAATTATCAATCTTTACTATTATCCCATTCTACCTTGAAATCAGATAGCATAACACCCTGCTATCATCAGTTTTGGCTACCTATTGTACTCAGTTTGGACTTTTTAAATTCTTCTTTCATATGCATTGCCCTACCTGTAAATTTAACCAGATCCCTGCTAGGATTTTGCAACGTACCTATATTTATGTCTAATTTCATTAACTCTCCTAATTTTGGGCATGAAAATAAGTGTTCAGAAGCATCGTCTTCACCTTTGCACAGGTCACACAAATTATCCACTGAAGCTGTGGGACGATTGAAAATCTTCAAAGGTAGGGGGCTGATAAAAGAAAAGTGTAAAAATGGCAGGAAAAAGTTAATAGGATAAAGGAGAAATATAGTCAGAAAGTCAGTAGAAAAGTTCAACATAAAATCAAAAGAATAAGAGGTTTAATGATGATGAAAAGGAAAATAAAGAGTATCAGATTGAAGAAAAAGAATATAGTAAACAGACGACTCCATGAAGTTCAAGAAAAATTGATAGACAAGTTCATAATGAAAGAAAATGCAAAGAATGTAATGCAAACAGCAGATGAAGTTATAAGAAAAGGTGGGGTCAATGGAGCAGCTTTCTGAGATTTAGAAAAAAAAAAAAATAATGGACATAAAACAAGTTCTATGACTGCCATCAGAAACAAAGATGGAGTAACAATAAAAAATGTTGAGGATATTAGAAGAGAATTTGAATTTTATCATACTGACCTATCTAAGCTGCAAAAGATCAGTACAGAAGTTGAGAAACAAGCCGACAAAGTTTGTGAAGAATTTTTCTTCACTCTTCTTCCTTTTGTATTTTAGGCTCTCTCCTAATACTGTAGCTACCCCGTAAACGTTCTCTCCTACATTAAGTTTTCTTTACCGAAACATTTAGAAAACTTTTCAATCAACTAAACTTGACAATAGCGTATGCTATGCTTGTAACGTCACAGCGCAGATTTGCACAGCTAAAGCCTTACGCGCCGGCGTATGATGATTCTTTCCTCAAACTATGTGTCTGGAGATAAATTATTAAGCTGGTTTTGAATATAATTTTAATACTGCTGACTCGAAAGCAGCTTTTATTTCTCAATACCAATTAAGGTTTGTTAATTTTAAGATGTATGCCTGTGGAAATTCTTTCCACGCTTTATTTTAGTCAACCCCGTTATTCCATTTTTTATTTTTTGTTTGTGATTTTCTGGGTTTTACGCATCTCTTTTTTCTTTTGTTTCCTTTGTAACCTTCATTATTATACCCTTGAATATTCATTGCTGCTAACATGTCCATCATTCCCCTGTAGTGCTTTACCTTTCATCACCTCATTCCTCTGTAGATGATTTTCTCTCATTTCGTGAGCTCACAGTACATTGCTTGACGATGCAGCCGACCGTCGACAATTTTTAAGAAAACAGCACTTGGTTGCGTTCTGTTCCAAATGCTCTTGAAGCTTTGGATGTTTAACCACAATTGGTTTGTATTTAAGTAACTCTTTAATTTACGTAACTCATAGATCTTAGCTTATTGCTATTTACATCTCAGTACCTATTTATAAGTCTGTTTAGCTAGGATTGTTTTCTGTGTTATTGAACATCACTAAACGCCACTTAATTTTTTTGTATGTATATTAATTTTTATAAACCAGACAGTAGGATTTCTTTATAATTACTTTCCCCTGGAGTTTCAAGAATGATCCTTGTATTTATAAAAAGCACCCTTCAGCGAAACACATACTCATGAAAATTTGAAGAAGAAGAAGGACTCTACCTGCTTGAACCTGCTTGAACTTGCTCAGCGCCGGGAGGAAGAAGCGTGTGAGCGGCCCACTTAAAAACCAGCAAGCGTGGAAGACGGACCGTCGGACGTAGATATAGCCTCTTCATCTGAGACGTCGTTGTGACATAGGCGTCGGTTCGACTATCTGTTGGTCAACCATTTACTAACCAACAGTATGCCTTACTTTGAACCATTATTTACCAGATAGGCATACGAAGATAAAACACGACTGTGCAGAACTGAAGATGCACCGTGTTGTTAACAGTTTTCAAGATGCCTCCACTTCAATCAACCCTCAAGAGCGTGAGTACAAATTAACGGTGCTCAACCTTGGCCAAGGAATTGTTCCCCCCCCCCCCCCTTTTTTCTAGCCTTTATTTGACGATGTGTACTTTTAGCTAGGAAGTCATGTGTAATGATTAGAATAGTTAATATTACATGTTTAAAACAAATGACGTAATATGTCATGTTGGTTGGAAGAGCTAACCCTGGGATTTGCTGTAGTCATTCAAATTGTAAACCGGACATACAGTGCAAGTCTCAGCAATTTGACATTCTTCTTAAACGTCAACACATTGTCTCATCGTGTGAAAGTTTGTGACGTCACCGGATGCAGGTGTTATTCCGATTTCGTCACGTGGCTAAAGTAAACCAAGCATACGATATCTGTGATATCGTTAATTTATTCAGTTCATATTTAAACTTCACCAGAATTGGTCATCTGGACCAACACAGCTTCCTCCAGTGATGGAGATGTTTAACTCTGTTGTTTTTATATAATAAAGACTTAAAAACTATTAAGATGTATTCATGTACCATTTAAATACATCTGAAAAACAACTCATACTCAATGTGTGCTTATAACAGTAGCACGCCAATAAATGGTGGCAGCGATTAAACTCTAAGACAGCGGTTAAACTCTAAGAATTAGAGAAAAATCTTCAAGACTTCAAAATAATAGCTGTAAAACCAGAGAAAGATCTCCAAGACTTCAAAATAAAAGCTGTAAAACCTGAGAAAGATCTTCAAGAACTCAACATTATCTACAAGAACCTACAATTTTGACTAAGTCCAACGGAAAAGCTAACATCAACATATGTTAGCATACAACCTGAATCTTCAATCAACATCCTAGGAAACCCAAGGACTGGCGTTCAACAATTGCAAGACACATCCAGGAAGAACTACATTCAACAAGAAACTAGAACGAGACATCGCTAACAAAACATCAAGAGAGAGAGAGAGAGAGAGAGAGAGAGGACGTGTCGACTTCATATATAAGCTAAGTACAGATATTTTGTATTCATTCCAGTTTGGGCAGTGAAGTGTAGTTATCACAAGTCGTTAGTCGATTATTACTGGGGTGAGTGAATTCCTAAACTTTGTTATAAGAAACTCCGAATTCTCATTTAGAATTTTTCTTTCTTTGTGCTAATTCCTTTTTCTTTCAGAAACTCTTGGGGAAATGTTTTGGGATTAGTAACAGTGTTGGGGGAATTTTATTATACATATGCGTTTACGCAGTGGGCGTCTGTACTCATATAGGTATTTTGATAGAATTGAAAGGGGTCAAAGAGATAGAAAAAAAAAAATACAGCAGTCATGGCTCCTCCTGTCAGCCCTACCCCTGGACCCAGTGGTGTAGGCCAGGCTAATCCTCCTCCAATTGTGACGCTTGTAAATGCCAGGTCAGCAATCCTTCCTTTTCAAGGTCGGGTCAACGGGTTCTTGCCACAAAATGTGGAGTCATGGATTTCATCCATTGATGCCCATTTAAATGCCAAACAAATCGTGGATCCTTTTGTACAATTACAAGAAGCTAAAAGTTTTATAGATTTTTCTAAGGGGGATGCGAGTGCGTATTTAAGAGGTGTTTCATTTCAGGAAGCAGTTACTTGGGATAATTTCAAAGTTAGGTTACGCGCGATCTATGGGGGTGAGGAATCCTTGGATGTAGTGTTAACGTTACGAAATACACTTAATCAAGCCACTATGAATCGGCTTAATGTTATTGAGAGAGCAGCTCTCATAGCTGATAGGCTTAACGAATATCAGGACATTTTAGGTCATTCCACTTGGGTTACTAACGATAACATCTCCGTGAAAGATTTTTTACGATTAATGTATTTAACTTGCATGACACTTATGTTGCCTGAAGCTTTAGTGCGGTGCTTTGATAAGAAGTTAATGCCTGCAAGTACGGAATTGGATGTCTATAAACAGATAAAGAAACACATGTCCAAGTGTCCAGATCTCGATCCCGTGTTAACTCAAGTTTTTGCTAAGAATGAAACAAAACCACAAACAGTGAACGTAATTAACAGTCCAGTAGCGGGAGTGACGTGTTACAACTGCAAACGTCAAGGTCACATAAGCGCAGACTGTAGAACGAAATTTTGCTCAGTTCACAACACAGCATCGCATTCTTATAGTCAATGTTACGCGCGTAAGACACAACAATATCCTAGAAATACACAGTCAATTCCACAGTCAGTTCCATATGGAAATAAAAAGAAAAATCTTCATTTTAACAATAAGAAGAAACAACAAAATGTCAATGCAGTTCAGAGTCCGAAACAAACAAACACTTCTTCAAATATCGCTGAGCCTGGGCCGTCAAACCAGACCTCGCAAGGTCAGTCTAATTTTCAGAATGTGCAGAGCAAAGCAAATACCACATAGTTAACTCTAGAGGGGAAGAGAGTGATGTTGGGTCAAGGTCATTCATGTCAACATCAATAGTATTGAATAATCAATTTAATGTTTTATCAGATAATTGTGAGACAATAGATTTTCCTATGAAACACACGGCCGAATTAAGTAAAACAGTGCATGCTCCCGTAGATTTGCAACGAATTTATACAATAATAAGCCAAAATGAGTTACGGCCAACCTTATATGCTGTAAATTTAGAACGCAAATCCTTTACGTTATTTTTTGACTCTGGTAGTCCACGTAATATTATGGATTTGAAGACGCATCATTTGTTGTTTCCGAACTTTCCGATTGAAAAATCAGGAATTAGACTTTCAGGTATAGGAAATAATGAATTAAACGTCATAGGCATAACTCATATTCAGTTCAGAGTCGGTAATCGCACGTTTGCCGATACATTTGTTGTTGTAAAAAACATTAATATGTATCCAGCTGTAATTATAGGATACCCAACTATGGGAAATCAAAACATTATCTTAGCTCCTGCCAAGCACGGCGTGTATATCAAAGGGAAATTCTATAAGTCTTCTAATACCTTAAAGTCAGTTTTGGATAAAAAGGAGACGACAAATGTAACCGTAACGTACGTTGAAGACCCAATAACTTGTCTCACTAATAAAGAAATAATATACGCGACCCAGCAGAATTCTCGTTCACCTGTAATATCATCTTGCACGCAATCTATCGAACCAAACATACCTTCGAATTTAATAGTGCAAATAAAGAAAACACTACCGGGATCTGAAATATTAATCCTTTCCGATACTTTGAAAACCAACGGATTGTCTGTCACACAAGCTATTTATACAGTAGGCTCACATCAGCAATGTAATATCGAAGTCTGTAATCATTTAAATAACACTTTAGTAATTCACAAAAATCAACATATCTTGGATGTAGAAGTTTATAAACATCGTATTCTTACCGTTGCTGAAATCAATCACTCTCAATCAGTTGCGGATGAATCCCTTTTGCGATCTATTAAAAATAAAATCAGTAAGGACATTCAAGATGAAGAAATTCAGCAGAAAATTTTTGAACTTTTAACTAAATATCAAGATGTTTTTTCCACAACGGATGGATCCTTAGGAAAAACAGATGTGATCGAGCATCAAATCAGGTTAAAGGACAAGCAGAAAATTATATATGTACCCTCGTACAGACTCCCTATGAAATTCCAGAATGAAATAAATGATGAAGTAGGTAAAATGTTAGAGGAAGGAGTCATTAGAAAATCAAACAGCCCTTATAATTTTCCTTTAATAGTTGTACCGAAAAAAGATCGAACATGGCGTATCTGCGTCGACTTTCGTCGTCTAAACGAGGAAACGATCCCTGATCGATTCCCAGTGCCATGTACTGACGATATTTTGTCTTTGTTAGGTCAGAATAAATATTTTACCAGTTTGGACTTACTTAAAGGCTTTCACCAGATATCATTAGAAGAAGATAGTATCCCATACACAGCCTTCAGCACAGCCAGGGGACATAATGAATTTTTACGGATGCCTTTTGGTTTACGTTGTGCTCCTATAAAATTTACAAGAATGATTAACATAGTGTTTGGAGACTTGTTAGGGGATATATTGCATGCCTATATGGATGATCTTGTAATCTTTTCCAACACCTTAGAAGAACATCTACGTAAGTTAGAACTAGTACTACAGAGATTAAGACAACATAACTTAAGGGTAAAGATTAGTAAGTGTGAATTTTTCAAAACAGAATTGATATATTTGGGTTTCATGGTGTCAAGCCAAGGTCTTAAAGTAGTCCATGATAAGGTGTCGGCTATACGTAATTTTCCCATACCTACTAATGTCAAGGGAATACAGCAATTTCTGGGTTGTAGTGGATATTACAGGCGTTTTATACGCAACTATTCAATAATAGCCGCTCCTTTAACTGATCTTACGAAGAAGGGCGTAGATTTCATATGGTCTGAGCAACATCAACAGGCGTTTAATACTTTGAAAGATGAACTGTGTAGTTCTCCTATCTTAAAATTTCCTGACTTCGGTAAGGAATTCTTCATTGCAACAGACGCCTCAGACTTAGGAGTAGGAGGGGTATTGCTTCAGCAATATGATAAACAGTTTTTCCCGATAGCTTTCTATTCTCGAAAATTGAGAACTTCCGAAAGTAAGTATGCAGTAATAGACAAGGAAGGACTAGCTATTGTTAATTCGCTAGTGCATTTTAAGTTCATAATTTACGGTTATCCCGTTAAGGTTCTTACTGACCATAAACCACTAACAGAGTTCTTTAAAGGCTTCAACCACAGCCCTAAACGAACTCGGTGGCATTTGATCATTCAGATTTTGGCGCAAGAATCGGGTATTTACCTGGGAAAGCAAATATCATTGCGGATGCATTATCACGCAACCCCGTGTCATCTTGTACGGAGCCTTTAGCTGAATTAATAGATATATCAACATCCATGCCTATTGTAAAAACAATATCTGAACAAGAAGATTTAGGCTGGAGCGCTGAATTGTTACAGACTGAGCAAAGAAAAGATCAGAAAATAGAAACCATTATAAATGCTTTGAAAGGCAATCATAAAGAAAAGGAATATATAAAGTATAAGCAGCAGAATTATATAATCAAAGATAATATTCTGTGTAGGACTGTGACAAGGAAAACCCGCAATACACCACATGTAACTAACGACCAGGTAGTAGTACCAATCTCACTTATTTCCACTGTCCTGAATTGGTTGCATTCAAATCCATTACATGGACACCCTGGGTTCTCATTAATGTCACAGAAAGCCAAATCATTGTTTTATTGGCATACAATGCTTACAGATATAAAAAGACACATAGCTAATTGTCGCACATGTCAGGAAAACAATAATAATAATAATAATAATAATAATTCTTTATTTCCAATTTATACATTGGGTATTAATATCCATGTTAAGGATAATACATAGCATCAAGTACACAGAGAAACTAAACATAATATAAAAGTTTTAAAAGTATTGATAGAAAATATACGTACTCAAAATAATAATAATAATAATAATTAAAAAAGCATTTAAAACTATAATCACGAGTCTTATAAAAGTCAGGAGAAAAACAAAATGTATAATAGTTCTAATAGTATTGATAGAAACATATGCATTTAAAACGTTAAGAGCATAAAAAACCGTATTATTAGAACGTTAAAAGTATTGATAGAGATACAAGTTGTTAAAACAATGAAAACCATAAAACATCATAAAAATCTTTAAAGCTCTTAGGTAAAATTAAACTAACACATTAAAACATTTTTAAATAGAGACATAAATATAAGTAGCTAAAATATTAAATGTTAGATATAATATAAAGATCAAAATACCAATTAAAAGAAGTTTTTCTTTAATTTGTATTTAAAAGACGGTAACGAATTAGTTTCCTTTAAAGACCCCGGTACACTGTTCCAAAAACGTTAAAAGTATAGATAGAAATATAAGTTGTTAAAACATCGAAAACCATAAAACATCATAAAAATCTTTAAAGCTCAAAGGTAAAATTAAACTAACACATTAAAACATTTTTAAATATATATATATAAATATAAGTAGCTAAAATGTTAAATGTTAGATATATAAAGATCAAATACCATTTAAAAGATGTTTCTTTAATTTGTATTTAAAAGACGGTAACGAGTTAGTTTCCTTTAAAGAGACTGGTATACTGTTCCAAAAATGGGGACCCCTCACTGTCATCTCTCTCGATCCCATATCAGTTCGAACTCTCCTTTCGAACAAATCATTAGCCTGTCTGGTAATGGAGTTTACAGTCTGAAGATTATATAGCCACTCTGGTAAAATGCCTCTTAAAATCTTAAAAATTAAAATACATACATCATATCTGTATTTCTCTTTCATCTTTAACCATCCTAGTTTTATTAGATGCGGAGTGATATGATCATATTTACTCACCGTCCCAAGGGCCACACGAGCTGCAAAATTCTGTAGTTTTTGTACTTTACTCAGGTGCTTATTATTCGCTGACCCCCAGACGGTGAGACAATAATTGATCAAGCTTAGAGCTAAAGATTGTACTACAATTAAGCGTGTTTCGGGTACAAAATAATTTTTCACTCTATTCAAATATATTAAGGTTCCCATAACTTTCCTGTGAATCTTGTCTATGTGTGTCTCAAAAGTCATATAATTGTCGAAGTAAACCCCAAGGTTCTTAACACTGCTTAGAGGTTTGATTTGACTGCCTTCAAAATTTATTGTCAGATTCGGATTAATGCGATTTAAATATTGCCTTGTTCCTATAAAGATACTTTGTGTTTTCGCAGTATTTAATAACAAACCATTTTTTTGAAAGTAAACTTTGGCCATAGATAATATGTTGTTAGCTCGTTCCACGATAGCTTCTACATCGTTACTATCACCTTCAATAAGAATTTGCGTATCGTCAGCATATTGAACCACAAAGCAGTGGGGAAGGTAATTAACTAGGTCATTAACAAATATAATGAATAAAATTGGTCCCAGAATTGAACCTTGTGGAACTCCAAATGATACTAGTTTGGTGGAAGAAATAGTATTTTTTATTTTAACAATTTGATGGCGGTTGCTAAGATAACTTCGAAACCAGGCTGTATCAATGTTCAACATTTCGCATTTTCTGAGTAAAATTTCATGACTAACACTATCAAAAGCTTTTGATAGGTCCAAAAGCAAAAGTAGAGAAATCTTCTTATTTTCCATATTGTTGTATATTTTATCAGATATCTGGAGTAATGCAGTCTCAGTAGATAATTTTGGTCTAAAACCATGTTGAGTTTTGGAAAGAAGCTTATGCAATTCTAAATACGAGGTTAATTGTTTAGCAACTATTTTTTCTAGAATTTTTGACAGGACAGGCAGCAGTGAGATGGGCCTGTAATTGCCCACTAAATCTTTATCTCCACTTTTATAGACAGGGACTACATACGGAATTTTCCACATTTCAGGAAAAACATTAGTTACTATTGATGTATTAACGATGATCGTAAGATAAAAAGCTGTTACGAATAATGAATCTTTTATAAAACGGAGAGAGATTCCATCTGGTCCACACGCATTGGTCTCTTTCATATTTTTAATAGTTAAAATCACAGTCTCGCAATCAACAGGTGAGGGTCTAAAAACAGGTAAATTGTCATTAGAATTATCAATCTGATTGATATCTTGCAACAGGATATCATTATTTGCCAAATCCTCTTGAGATTTTTCAAATGTCCTTTTTCCTACACCGGAAAAAAATTCGTTAAAATTTTCTGTTTTGGTTAATACATCCTCGCTGTTTTCAGTTAACTCAAAATCATTATTAGTAACTTTCGAAAGCATCTTTTTGGCAGTTTTCCATGTAGCTGAGATATCATTTATATTTTTTTCAAATTCATTGTTGTAATGTTCTTTACGACTAGCGTCAATTACTAATTTAACTGTCTTTTTCTTATCTCTATAATTCTCCCTAAGTAGTTCATTATAAGGATCTTGTTTCAGAAAACTTTGTATTTGATCTCTTTCTTTTATCGCAGACCTTATTTGCTCTGATATCCAAGGGGCTGGGGGGCGTACTAATTGTCTTGTCACAATGGGAGCATACGAAAACACCTGTCAGCGTAGGAGCTTATCCTGTGCCCAATCAACCCTTTGAAAGAATACATTTAGATTTGTTAACAGGATTTTACGAGTCAGACAGAGGAAATAAGCACCTTTTAGTAATTATAGATGCTTTAACTCGATATACAGAACTAATAGCGCTTAAAACTAAAACTGCGATTGAATGCGCTAGGAAGTTTTACGAGTGTTACATTTGTAAACATGGAATTCCACACATGATAATCTTAGACTCGGGTGGTGAATTTAATAATCACTTTCTTACCTCATTGTGTGAATTCCTCAACATAAAGAAGATTAATACCATGATATATCACCCAGAGTCGAATGGGCTAGTGGAAAGAGCAAATAGGAAGATATTAAATATATTGAGGGTAACACTAGGGGGATCAGACCCCAACTGGGATATTGCAATACCGGCGGCACTGAGTACTCTGAATCATTCATATCATATATCAATTAAAATGTCACCGCATGAAGCATTGTATGGTACCCCAGTTAGAACACCTTTCCATGTATTAACGCCTACAACTAATCTATCAAATCCTTTAAAAGAATATATAAATGCAAGTATAAGTCGATATGATATCCTTCGAAAGAATTTAGAAGAATCACAAATCATAATGAAAAGGAATCATGATAAAATAGCGAAACCAACTAAAACATATACCGTGGGTGATAACATCTATATTCAAATCAATGTCAGAAAAGGGCTCTACTATAAATTAACACCTAAGTTTGAAGGCCCATTTAACATTTTGGAAACATTAACGGCCAATAGGTTTAGAATTCAAAACGTAGCCCAACCCACGGATGAGAGAATAGTACCATTGGCTCACATAAGAAATTAAAAAGAAAAGAGAGGAAAAGAAGTGAGGGAAAATTCTGTTCTGTTTTATGTGATTAAAAGTTTTCTTTTTAATACAGGAGTAATTACATATATTTTTTCTCGTTACAGGTTTCCACGATGAATTTTTTGTTGTTGGGAGTGATATTGTTCGCTCAGACATTTTTCTCGTATGGGATGAGTTCTAAGACTAAAAATATATATTTTAAATATGGCAATATAGTTGAAAGACAAGAAGACATTTTTATTACGTCAACCAATGTAATTGTAGAAGTGAATATGCAAGCAATTTTTCTTCAAGAGAATGATGTCATTAGCTTAAGAACTGCCATTTCAAGGTTTTCTGCATCATTGGATGAGTTGCATAGAAGACATTTTCATTTGACTACTAAGAGTTTGCTTGGATCAACATTAAAAGTTGCAGAGATGCTATCTGATGACTTGAAAAATAAGACTGGCGAGACAGGATCTTTGGCTTATGACCTTTTGATGTGGACTGTAGGACACGAACATAAAGAAAGACGGAATCCGTTCATTTATGCTGCATTAAGCATCTTTGGGTCTGTTGCAAGTTTAGGTTTAGGAATTTCCAATCGTCTTAAAATTAGTAATCAAAATAAGAAAATTGAGTTCTTGACTCATAAAGATGAATTGATTATGTCAGAACTAAGGGATCAGTTAGCTTCAATCGATAAAATTATGGATTTATTAAATGAACATTCAGATAATATCGTTCAAATTATGGAAGTACAGGATTTGTTGGCAACATTAACGTATTATGATTCAAAGATAGATCACATACATAACAGAATTACACATTTCATTGAGAAATTCAAGGATTATGTAGAAGCTATCACGTTAGCAGCTAAAGGTGTATTGTCGCCCCATTTGTTGCCTATACGTTACTTAAAATTAATTCTGAAGAACGGAAGGGATAAACTAGGCTATGTTCCTTTGTTAGACGAACATAGGTTAGAATTTTATTACAGCCTAATTACAGTAAACGTAGATAATAACAAGATTAGGATTACAATTCCCTTTGATTCTTCTGATGCCTGGCAATCTTACAGGATATCACCATTTCCGACTTTCATGACGAATCACTCAAATCCAGTAATATCCAGTTTGACAGGACACGTATTGATTTCCCCAGACAAGGAAACATATACGGTCATTAAAGACTTAAATCAATTAACTCACTGTTCAGACGCAATGGATAGAAAAATATGTACAGCTGACTCATTTGAATTCCGTAAAAACTTAATGGATTCATGCGAGTTAGGTATAGTGCTAGACGGTGCTCTCTCCCATACAAGTGAAAATTGTCTGGATAAGCTTTATCCCTTTGACAATAAAGAGTTCAATTGCAGACTGAATAATGGCTCGTGGATACGATACGACAAGGACGGCTTCAATGTATCATGCCCTGACGGATCCACATCCTTTACACATATCTTCGTCGCAGCAGATGGTTGTGTCGGGACTTCCCCGAATTCCATGGTGACTGGTCTACGGACAATCATCAGAGAACGAGCCTACTTCGCGAACTTCACGTGGACCTCTACAATGCCAGCACTTCCTCTCCCATACAACGGACATGTGGCAAAGCGGTTGATGAAACTTACCGAAAAGGACCACCTGTCACCGACTTATAAAGAAATTCTTCACCCCATACTACTGGCTGGTTTGTGTTTCACGGTGGTGATATTTATCGCCGTGAACATCCTTGTTTGGCGTAGGTTACAGAACAGCAAGCAGCTAAAAAGGAATGAGTTGCATAGCCCCGACAATACCCCCTATTGGATCCAGTTCAAAGCTGTTTGAGTGGCCACCTCATTCGCTAAGGGAGTAATTTGTCGGGAAGATGTTTGTATGAAAAGCTGATTAGTACGCTAGTAATATGTAATTAAAGAAATTCTCTACATTTGCATTGTTAAAAATACATTTAAAACAACATTTAAAAAATAAATAAAATAAAAAAGGATATAAATCATTTTTTTTCTCTCGGCATCTAATAAAAATATATAAGCCGGAATGTTAAAAAAGAAAAGAGAAAATAAAAATAATAATAATAAAATATATAACAGAATCTATGGGCATCTAATAAAATATATCAGCCCTATATATAAATATATATATGTGCGAAACCATGGTACGTGTACGTACCAGGAATTCGTGTTTGTGCACTAAAAATTGAGTATTTTGTTTCTGACAAAGGTAACAATTATTCTTTATCAAGTTACCGAATCATATGTAAGTCAGAATTTATTTTGTTTTTTGGTACCATGTAATCATTTGCTAGCAATGTACCATATATATGATCTTGGTTTTATCATGCATTTTTCTTTTTGCTTTGGTAATATCTTTTTTGTATGCATTATTGTTATTATTTTTTAATGTGCCTATTTGGACATTCGTCCTCAGTTGATTATGGCTAAAGTTAAACAAAGAATAATCCGTATGTCCAGTCACACCTAATAACCATGTTTCGGCTTGTTAAATTTTTGTAAAAAAATTGAGATAGCTGGCCGAGCTTATGTAATGATTAGAATAGTTAATATTACATGTTTAAAACAAATGACGTAATATGTCATGTTGGTTGGAAGAGCTAACCCTGGGATTTGCTGTAGTCATTCAAATTGTAAACCGGACATACAATGCAAGTCTCAGCAATTTGACATTCTTCTTAAACGTCAACACATTGTCTCATCGTGTGAAAGTTTGTGATGTCACCGGATGCAGGTGTCTTCCGATTTCGTCACGTGGCTAAAGTAAACCAAGCATACGATATCTGTGATATCGATAATTTATTCAGTTCATATCTAAACTTCACCAGAATTGGTCATCTGGACCAACACAGCTTCCTCCAGTGATGGAGATGTTTAACTCTGTTGTTTTTATATAATAAAGACTTAAAAACTATTAAGATGTATTCATGTACCATTTAAATACATCTGAAAAACAACTCATACTCAATGTGTGCTTATAACAGTAGGACGCCAATACATGTTCAAACTGTCTGGTTTAATCATTCGTGGCGTGTCTATTACTATAAGTTGTGTTCCCATTCCCCTCTATCAAGTTTGAAATTTATGCCCGAGAGGAATGTGTTCAAAGTAGTGAGTAGAACTTTTGGTCTTATTTAAGTCACCATTTTTACTTTCATTGGTTGATTAGTTATTTGATTATTTATTTACGATTTAATTGATTTGACCATTTTCTTGGCATTTTTCATTTTTCATATGCCATCCGGTCTTTATTCAAATTTCAATAAGGTAGTTTTGCTGTTTTTTCCTGTGTCAGTTAGGTGAAAATTCCTGTTGTACTTTATGGAAATAAACGCCATTTTTAGGTTAAAATTATCAACTGTTTTTAACTTGACCTTTACATTTTGAAATGACTAAATGAGTTATCACATGAGGTGAGATATGACTTAAGGGTAAGTTTATATTTACGTCAATCTAAAGCTATCGGTGTCAATCCTTCATTGTAATGTTCTACGGTATTACCTCCCGGTGGTCCCTAGGACGTTTTGACTTTTACAGTACTGCTCCCCCTAACTCTTTGTGAAACTGTCATTAACGTAACTGATTCAGTCCAACCACACTTGATTGGGATTTACTATTCTGCACCCTGGAGTAGCATCTGAATATCAAGGTGATATCAGTGCCGACAGTCCCAGTATAGAATAATCTTTGGACTTAAACGTGTGTGGGGAAAGCAAACCGTCTTTGTTGCGGTTCTCTAGTTTGTCAAGTGTGAGAGTGTTGGCGCTCTATCCTTCAGGCTCGGGTCCGGAAATCAGTAACGGGGAGGCCTTTCCCGGAATTATTTCCCACACTTAAATAAATAACTACTGGTCCTTCGAACTGGATCTGACACCATTGATTTGTGGAATAAGGAAATTTTAAACATTATATATTCATTTGTAGCGTTTTCGCTACATAAACATCACCCGTACCTCAAAACCTCACACACTAGCCACTTTGTAGGATGATTAAGCCCAGACTTTGATAGGTAACGATATGTACAGTGTTTTAGGACGTAATTTATGCTAACCTTTGACGAATAAAGGCACCTGTGTAACCAAGCGTTTTAGCCAGAAAGTTCTACCCTGAAGGATAACTCAGGTTTTATTTTATTTTGTTCGGATCATCGGTATATGTTGCACGTTTTTCGTATGTACTGTGAGCTTTGGAGCTGCTATTTTGATCAGTTCATTTTTCCTTTTAACCATTAATTTGTTTTCACGCTTTGGTTTACTGTTCCCCGTTATAAGTAGGCTACCTTTATCCTTGTCCTTTGTACCCCTCTCGGTGACTGTTTGTCTGTAACATTCTCTGTGCCGTGTGTTATTTAAGTTTGACTTTGTCTGCATACTTTGTTTTTTTTTTTGTGTACCTTCTGTGCCACCGTACATGTGGTCTTCCTAAGATGGCGGCCAAAGACAGTCACATTAACCGCCCACAGCAGACTGTGGAGATCCCGGCTACTTTAGACCTTAATGCTTGTCTTAAAGAACAAACGCAGGAGTTCAGATTCATTTACGAAGAGGCAAACATAACTCTGAAAGCTGTTTCCTCAATAGATTTTGCCTGTGCAACCCCTGAGGGTTTAGAGCACTGTAAAAACAAAGTAAGTAGAGTTCTTGCGGAACTTAGGGACTTTAAAACTTTGTGGAAACCTCATTAGAACAACCCCACTGTCCTGTCGAGTTATACCGATCTTGTCAGTTTGTTAACTGACGCAGAAACGATGCACCTTCCACTTGTAACACAGGGAAAAACCAACCCTTCAAATCCCCCTCAAGCGCCTAATGCTAACCCTCAGTTTGTATGCGTCTCAGTCGCTGCAGATCCTGATCCCACTCCCTTCGATGGTCATAGAGATTGTTGGGCCGGCTGGTGGAGTTTGTTTCACCAGACGGTACATGAAAACTCCAAGTACTCTCCCACAGAAAAATACAAGATTTTGTTGCGTACCCTTGAGGGACCGGCGCGTAAACTTCTCGGTAACCAAGTGTGGACAGAGGGTCTGTATGAAAGATCGATAGACAGTCTTAAGCGAGAGTATGAGTCCCCCGTTCTGACTAAACACCTCTTGATAAATGAATTTTATAAAGCATCCTCCCCTAATGATGATAGCACTGATCTCCGTCGTTGCCTCATGGAATGGGACAACACGGAAACTGAATATGTACAACTAACTGGGTCGTCTTTACCAGAGGTAATGTTAGAGCATGTTTTCACTAGTAAGCTCAAACCCTTCCACCTAGGTATAGTTTACCGAAATTACAATTGCGAGGAAGTGACCTTGGCCGAAATGAAAAGTGCCCTGTATGCTCATACTCGCATGAAGGAAATGATGAAGCTCATGACCAGCCCTGACGACGGCCCCAAATCTAATACCTGAGATAAACCCGCGTGAGCCAACCGTTACGGACTCACGCGCTCAAGGTAAATCACTTAACCAGCCTAGACCTCCTTCCTCCAACGGGAACAATCATATACCTAAACTTAAAGTTAATAACGGGCCTGTCCAGTCTGTGGATCTACAAACGACTCCTAGTCGATCAAATGGATGGCATCGCTGGCCCCAGTAATGGGACTGCTAGAGGTAAATGTATTTTTTGGGGCAATAGTGACCACGTGCAGTCCAAATGTCCCCATTTCCCCGATTCAAGAAGTAGGATATCAAAATTGCGAGAAATGAATCGTTGCACAAAATGTTTTTCCATTCAACACTTTGCCAGTAATTGCAATGCACCTATTGCTTGCCTGAACTGTCAGCAGGCTCATAAATTGCCTGTATACCCAAATCTCCTTGCAGTATCCAACCACTTCATCCAACCCATTAGTGTGTTTGCTAACAACACCCCTGACTCCCAACCCCTTAGACCTCCCATTAATAACCCCCCTAACATGCAACCCATTATCCCTCCCAGTAGCAATACCCCAGCGGTAAACCTCAATCACATTGCTTGTATCCGCAACACAACCGCGAGTGTTGAGCCTAATGACCTCGCCCCAGTTGCATTACCGACTTTCACTGCCGAATTAGTCTCCGGTAAATTTAAACACTCCACAAGAGTTTTTCTAGATTGTGGGGCACAACGTACTTTTGTGCACCCAAATGTGGTTAAATCATTAAATCTTAAACCTGTTGGACAGATGGTGTTCCAGCTTAACTCATTTGATTGTACCGAACCCCCTAAGAGTTCTGATCTGGTACAATTTAATATGAAAATCGGTAGACGGAGACATAAGATTGTGGCTATTGTTAGTGCCAATGTAGGTAAAGGCATCAATACGCCAGGTTACACCCATACTGTCCGTACGCTAGAAGATAATGGAATTCGGCTCGCGGATCAACGTCCCGATGATAGTGCTGCCGGTATTGAGATCATTCTCGGTGCCGATTATCTTCCCAGGCTCCTCAAGCGTACCCATAATATCCAAGGTGTAAACCTGTTTAGCACTCCCGCCGGTTACGTGGTATGGGGAGAGTTGCCTGATTGGTTACGTCCTGCCGTGGACCCAAGAGATGTCAGCGCAGTCACAATTACCATTAACCGAATTGATTTTGACTCACCTATGACTATAAACCCGCCTCTTGAAAACCTTTGGAAACTTGACACCATTGGTATCACTAAAGAACCCTTCAGCCATCTTGAAGAGAAAGCAGTTGATCTCTTCAAGAGAACTACTCAATACAAAACTGAAAAGTATGTTGTTCAGCTACCTTTCAAGAGTGATAAGCGTCCCGCTTCAAATTATGCTAGATCCTTTGCCCCGCTTAATGGCGATTTCACAGAAAGAGGCACTCATGATTACCTCGGTCTTGAATGGGATACTGTTAATGATACCTTGAATGTTAAAGTACCCCCTGAATTAGAGATAGGTCATTCCCACATCAACACTAAAAGAAAGGTCGTGTCCTTGTTCTCTTCCATTTATGACCCTATTGGTCTTATTTCTCCTGTTACAATTATAGGCAAACTCTTCATTCAAAAACAGTGGATGACTGACAAGGGCTGGGACACCCCTATTAACCCTGAGCAAGTTCAAGAACTGAGTGATATCATCAAAAGGTACAAAGGTCTTGAACAAATTAAAGTCCCTCGTAATGCGCATGATGGCAGTCAACCAGCATTGCACATTTTTGCCGATGCTTCCAAGCTCGCTTTCAGAGTAGCTGCTTATATAGTCACCCAGGAAGGTAATTCTCACCTCCTTACGGCTAAAGCCCGAGTCACCCCTAAACGCATGTTGGAAATGGATGAAAGTTTAACCATTCCCAAACTTGAGTTAACTGCGCTCTTACTGGGCTGTCGTTTAGCCAAACACTTGTCAGAACTGCGCCCTGGCATATACGCTTCGGTCACTGTTTGGTCCGACACTTCAACTGCCCTCCAGTGGGAATATAATTCTAAAAGTAACTCCCCTTACGTCCTTAACCGTGTGGAGGAGATAATCAACATTGAATTAACTTGTAATCTTAACCTGAAGCATGTCCCCACTAATAGCAATCCTGCGGACCTGGCATCGCGTGGTGTCACTGTCAGGCATATTCTTAAGAATAAATTTTGGCTACAAGGCCCTCCTTGGCTCAGTAACCCTTCAGAGCACCCCGATCAAAGCAGGTTCTCTATTAACCCGGAGATATGTGCATGCCCTATTCGGCTCGATCCCCCGGGAGTATGACTGTTTGATCAAGTGCCACACTGCACTCCTTCGTTTAATTCCCCAATGGATACAACCCTTGTCACAATGTTACCCTAATCTAACCAATAAATTCAACCTTCCAGCCTTAACAGTCATGTTGAAATGTTCCCAGGCCCAAAGTTATCCTAACATTCTGAAGCAAGTGCAAGGTGAAGACGTCCGTCTCAATTCGGACGAACGAGCTTTCATCGGCCAACGTAAACCTTACCTGGATAACCAAGGTCTTCTCAAAGCTAGTTCCCGTCTCAGTAATGCCCCCGTGGAATTAGATTATGTAGATCCCACTTTGCTAGAACATTATTAGCCCTTTGGACACTTATCGTCAGACATTGGGATGAACGTTTGCTGCACTGTAATACTTCAACACTCCTTGTTGAATTACGTAAACAATTTTGGGTTCCCCAAATGCGGCAGCAAATCAAGAAAGTTTTGCGCCGTTGCATCCATTACTGGAAGGTGCAAGCGGCCCCGTACCCAATGCCTCCATTAGCCCAGTATCATCCCAATCGCCTCATTTCAAGAGTGCCCATCCGAGTAACTGGCTTAGATTTCACTGGAGCTTTTAAGGTATACAATTCACATGTAGATTTTGTTTACATCTTGCTTTTTACCTGTGCAGCAACCAGAGCCGTAGCTCTAGAAGTCACAACTTCGTTAACGGTCATTGAATTTGTGCAAGCAGTGCGCAGATTTGCCGCGCGATTTGGTATGCCACACTGTATCGTCTCTGATAATGCTTCCACTTTCCAAGCTGGTCAAGCTCTTCTAACTGAACTTATGCATCACCCTGTAATTGATGGGTTTAAATCTTCTCATAACCTGACCTGGAAATTCATCACTCCCCGTGCCCCTTGGCAGGGAGGTTTTTATGAAAGGCTAATAGTCTTCACCAAACTTAATTTAAGGAAAGCCACGTATCACTTGTATCCTACCTATAATGAATTTGCCACTTTGGTACAAGAAGCCGAATGCGTCATCAACGATAGACCTTTAGTTTACTTGGATGTCAACGACGTTACTGATACCCCCTTGACTCAGAGTCATCTGCTTTACGGTCGAACCCTCTCACTTGCTCCTCAGGTCCTTATAACCGACCTCGATGACCCCACATATAGGGAAGGGAACAGCCTCCCAGCTAGTTATCAGAAACTCACGAACATGTTGCAAGTGTTTTTAAAACGATGGACCCAGGATTATGTCAATTCCCTTCGTGAAAGTCACATAAAAAATAATCGTATCCACCCTGTACCTCCTAAAATTGGAGATTTATGTTTGTTAATTTTGGATGAAGTAAATCGGGAAGATTATCCCATGGCCCGTAACCTTGAAACCTACCCCGGTCAAGATGGTCATATTAGATCTGTGAAGGTGTGCACCCCTCATGGAATATACGTGTGTCCCATTAACCATCTTATCCCATTGGAGATAAATGTCGCAGGTCCTTATATCACTGAACTGGAGCAAGGTGGTCCTGATTCGCTCACGACACCCCAGTTACCAGATCCTCCCTCAGAGGACCCTCTAAATGACGATTCTTCTGATGATGTCGCCCCTCTTCCCAAACCTGATCCTGTGTCCTCTCGAGGGCAACCTCGTAGGGCGACGGCAGATAAAGCCTGTGCCTTATTCCAGAAAGTGCTGTAAATTTGAAATGGATGGGGAATGCCCCTTCCTTCCGTACCCTCCACCTCTTGCTAGTGGACCCCCCCCCCCTTCTCTCTCGCTCTTACTTGGCAGGTGTGGAAATTCTTTCCACGCTTTATTTTAGTCAACCCCGTTATTTCATTTTTTATTTTTTGTTTGTTATTTTCTGGGTTTTACGCATCTCTTTTTTTCTTTTTTTTCCTTTGTAACCTTCATTATTATACCCTTAAATATTCATTGCTGCTAACATGTCCATCATTCCCCTGTAGTGCTTTACCTTTCATCACCTCATTTCTCTGTAGATGATTTTCTCTCATTTCGTGAGCTCACAGTACATTGCTTGACGATACAACCTGTCGGGAATTTTCGAACTGATCACTCGAAAATCCCGCCATTTAACTCCACCAACGTTACGTTAAATTGGAGGGAAGGATGAGAGAACTCGCGGGCGTTGACTCGAATAACTATGGTTTGATACGAGACTGTTTTAGAACCTAGAGAGCAACCGCCTGCTAGGGAAGGCGCGGAGGTTAAAGAAATTGAGCATTTGTAATTTATGATTCAGAAATTTAATGTCATTTTATTGTACCAGGACAAAAATATCCTATGTAGAAATTTAGATTATGAGAAAACGCAGGAAACAAAGGTGTCATCAGGACTGCGGAGCTCAGCTCAGTCTCTTTTGTCCAACGTCCTCAGCAGAAGTAAGTCCTATTAATTGTACTCTCTCTCTCCCCCCTATAGTACCCAGGTCGGTTTCCCTATAGGTTTTACAAGCGTTTTGTAAGATTTGTATCCATGTATATTTAGTTGATCCTTGTGATTGGGGATCAGTGCTGTCTTTTAAATTACGTGAGAAAGCTTCGGTATGCCATTTACCGAGGCAACTTATTGAAATACTAATTAATTTTGCTTAATTTGAGTCCGGTGCGGACTTACATTTTTTAGCAACGCATGAGGTTATTTAGTCACGTGTTTCTTTAGTATGTTGAGTAAATGTTTGGTTATGTATTTCCCTCGCATTAAATAATTATTTTTTGTAATAAGATTGTTAAAGTGTAGCTGTATTTTGTTGATTCCTGGAAGGTTTTGGGAGTCTTACCTCTTCAAGGTCTTGCTATCAGCCCTTAACATCGGGCCAAGAACGTTATTATCTGTCGAAGTGAAAATCACGACAACTGGTCCTTCAAACCGGATAGCAAGTGCTTCCCAGAGCCAGATAGGAATTCAATAAAATATGAGCTTTTAAGAGAGAGAGAGACGGACAATTAAGGTCCTCAACGTCCCGATGTGCGATCGACCACGTGTCTGGTCTTGTTAGTGCCCCCATCCTTGTAACTTAAACCTAATTCTGATCCTAGTTTGCTAAACTCCCGAAATAAAAGTAAAGTAGTCAAAATGGCAGTGGCCACGATTGTGCACATCGAGGCGTCGATGGGCCTAGTAACAGACTTGCTTAGCGAAACGCAACGAGCGCTGATTGAGACATATTCCGAGTCCGTCTATCGGAATCTAATAACGGAACTCCAGGAAGAGGTCAGACAGCTGAGAGCGCTGTACAAAAATCAGCATGTAAAACTAGAATCTAGTTTTGAAGCCCGAATCAGGCAGCTGCTGGGTGAAGCTGTAGCGGGATGTATACAAAACACAACCCCCACACCCTTGATCACTCTTACTTCCAAAATATCCCACAACACAAACTTTCCCCTTACTTTACTTTAAACTAGACTCTTGGACAGAAGGAAAATGAAAACAAAACATAGCCTTAAAACTATATTAACGCAACCAAAAACAGAACACATATCATTAAACTGACTTAACACTAGAACAAATCACTTATCACCAAACCATCCACCATATGCCATAACCCAGGAACAATCACAATTTATCATAAATTCAATAGAAAAAAAAACACACAAAATTCGCTGTATATATCGGTGCGTGATGGTACCGAAAACTCGCCAACAATCGAAAAAACAATATCCTTTTAATGTACCCAACACCGTCAGTCCACGCACAGTACCAAAAGCACACTTAAGACTAAATAAATTACTTAATACTAAACACCAATCATATTCTGCAACAAAAAATTAATGCCAAACCAAGAGAACCTCTTGGTTCACACGCAACAGTCCTTAAGCAAGTTGTAGCCTACTGGCACTGGCCAACACTATCGTACGGCCAATTCGACCATGCAATCTTATGCGGTGGTCGTCGTTATCAATTGTCGTGAGAGAAATCCGTATTTTATAGCCGGGTCATCAACGTTCAAAAATTCTGTATTTCAGCAGTCTATTCCTATATTCATTGTCCGGTCCGGGTCGTCATCATCAAGCTAATCATATACAATATACACACGGCTGGCAAACACCACCTTCCAGGCCAAACTAAAACTCCAAGGAGTATAAAGGAATCCAAAGGAGGAACTACGGCCTGCAATAAAAAAGAAAAAAAACGCTTACGAAAACTCCTAACTAAACTAAACTATCGTACTATAATCAAAGATAAACAATAAACTTTCTATCATTCACGAACGCGCCTAACAAAAATGAATAAAAACAGTACTTACTCAGAACATAAAAACACTAAACAGCCGGCTTCCGAAGAACAAAAAAATGCAGAACCGACTCCTTCTATCGTTCGAGATCCAATGCTTTCGCCCAAGACATTCATCACCACCCTATCCTAGCTAAAAAGGTAAACAAACAACCTCAATTATACCAACAATCTTTCCAACTTCAAACAATCATTCGCTAATTACCCCTTTTTCTTCAGCGCGCACCGCGGACACACAAACACACGCACACACAACCACACATAGCCTACTCTCTTGCGCACGCGCGATCTAGCAAACTAAAGCAAATTAAATTCTTTTTCTTTCTTTCTTTCTTTTTCTCTCTCTCTCTCTCTCTCTCTCTCTCTCTCTCTCTCTCTCTCTCTCTCTCTCTCTCTCTCTCTCTCTCTCTCTCTCTCTCACAAAACTATGCAAATAAACACTTTCTTTCTCTCTCTCTCTCTCTCTCTCTCACAAAACTAAGCAAATAAACACTTTCTTTCTCTTGCGGTTTGACAAAACTAAGTAAATAAACACACTCTCTCTCTCTCTCTCTCTCTCTCTCTCTCTCTCTCTCTCTCTCTCTCTCTCTCTCTCTCTCTCTCTCTCTTTAATGACAAAGCTATAGCAAATAAAATGTCTCGATTTAACAATACTAAAACAACTCTCTCTCTCTCTCTCTCTCTCTGAGACAAACTAAAGCCAATACTGTAAACAATTTCTCTCTCTCTCTCTCTCTCTCTCTCTCTCTCTCTCTCTCTCTCTCTCTGACAAAACTTAAATAAACACTCTCTCTCTCTCTCTCTCTCTCTCTCTCTCTCTCTCTCTCTCTCTCTCTCCTGATTTGGCAAAAAAAAATTAAATTAAAATTAATCCTCCACAAAGCTACACGTGCTTCTACCCTTCTATACAACCGTATAGACCAAGTGAAAAGCACTTCAATGGGGAATGTTGCTCTCCCCAGGTTGAAACCACTGCCTCTCCCCACGTTTGAAGGGGAAGTGCAGGAGTATGCTTCGTATCGTGAACTTTTCACGATTCATGTTGACAGAAGAGCCGATTTAGATGATGTATCTAGATTTACCTATTTGCTGGGGACATTGGACAAAGAGCCGCTTAGAGTCATAAAATCTTTAAGTGTAACCGCCGCGAACTATAGAATAGCGTTAGATCTACTAGACAAACAATATGGTAACGTACATCAGACGCTCGTGATTCTGCACCGAAAATTAGCTAACATATTTGTGCCGTCACTAGACCCCGTAGAGCTCAAAAGGTTCCGTTTCGAATTAACTATTATAATTGAACAAATTAAAAGGTTGAGTAAAGACGATATAGGCCAGGGCATGGTCATGAGTCTCATAAATCAAAAATTGTCAGAGGGAAAGCTCTATCGGAAAGTGGTCGAGCATTTGAGAAAATGTGATTATACGTTAGATGAGTTTTTTGACGCAATAGACTTCATTATAAGAATGCTCGAAGATGATGCGTTGCAAAGAGGCGACAAACTCGAGTATGATAAAAGAAAAGACAACAGTGTAAGACCGAAATCCACACCTCTCCACAATAATTCTTGCCCGTTTTGTAGCGAACGGCACACGCCTCACGGTTGTCGTCAAGTAACTGACGTAGCTGCCAGACGTCGCATTTTGCTTAAAAGGGGCCTTTGCTTTAATTGTACAAAGTCAGGTCATCGTAGTGATAAATGTCCCATCCAAAGTTCTTGCAAAATTTGTAATGCCAAACACCACACCGCAATTTGCGATGATCACAATGCGGGAAGACGACCGCAATCTAACCCCAATAGTAGCAATAGTCAATTAACAACGTCCCGCCCCATAGTAAATGTGACGCCTACACAGCACGAAACTGCCCCCCGTCCATCCAAAGTTAAAGTAGAATCTAAACCATGCAAAAGCGCAAAGATTGCACAGAAATCTGATGTAGACCTCCCATGTACCCTCTTGCCAACCGCGATGGCAGACATATATCGAAAACAAGGTAGTAAGCGAGTCCGCCTATTCCTTGACTCCGGGAGCCAAAGAAGCTTCATATCAGCGAAAATCGCGAGTCAATTAGGCCTACCGGTGGTAGGGCAAGTGTCATCGAATATAGCTCCATTCGGCTCCGCGGAAATAAGTGGACAGTACAATGTAGTGAGTTGTAGGGTTGAGATGGGAAAAAGATCAGTGAGGATGAAGTTAGTGGCACACGAACACGTGGACGTCCCGATACATAACGCTGGTTATGTAAAAGTCAGACAGCATCTGTTGAGCAAGGGAGTCACGTTAGCCGATCCAGCAAACCAATCAGATACCATGAAAAATGTACACATATTAGTAGGGGCTGATTATTTTAGCTATTTTATTATAGGTGTTGAGAAAGTGGATGGGATCAATCTTTTCCTGACTCATAATGGTATGTCCCCATATGGGAAGGTGCCGCAGTGGCTATTCCAAGGGGAAAAGGTTGAACAGGTAAGAATGCTCAGAGTGTGCAAAATCATGAACGAACCATATCAGTTTGATGTAGATGAATGGTGGCGTTTGGACCGTGTTGGCATCGCCCCATCTGAGCAATACACCGTTCGCGAGGCGGAAGCCATGCGAAAGGTATCGTGAAGTGTTGTGAAAAAACCTGAGGGATATCAGGTTAGCCTACCATTCGGGTCGGATGCTAGGCCAGATACGAACTATAGAAACGCTATGGCACAGTTAGAGTCGTTGCACACTAAATTCAGGAAGGATAGGGAATATTTCGAACAATACCAGGGAGTGATAGACAAATATATTGAAGCGGGTTTTATATCTGAAATAAAGGAACCTAAGGTGGAAGGTTATTATATGCCGCACTTTGGAATCAGGAAAGATAGCCCCACCAACCCCCCTTAGAATTGTGTTCAATGCTTCCACGAAATCGAAAGGTGGTAAGTCCTTGAATGAGTGCCTATTGCCTGGCCCCAATCTAGTGGAATTGGCATATCACTTAATCATAAGGTTTAGGTTGAACAGATATGCCATGTTAGCTGATATCAGCAAAGCCTTCCATCGTGTCTTGTTGGATCCTCGTGATGCCAAATACACACGATTTCTGTGGTGCGAGGCAGCAGGTCGAGCGCTTACCTTCGCCTTCAGGGTCGTGGTGTTCGGCATCACGGCAAGTCCATTTTTGTTACAACAAGTGTTAAATTATCCTTTAAAAGGGGAAGGTAGGCCAGATTTGGTAAAGTCTCTTTATGTCGATAATTATCTAGCCACTTTCGAGAATCTGGAGAGCATGAAGCAGGAGCATGAGTCTGTTAATAACATCTTAACAGGGGCGGGTATGCCTTTAGAAGGATGGGCATCCAATCACTTGGCCTTTGATAGCGAGAAAGAGTGGAGAGAGCCTGTGAGTGTGAACGTGCTTGGGTTGCGATGGACCCGAGACGTAGACCGATTGTGTGTGAAAGAAAGTAAGAAGATCTGTGAGTTGGGGGAGGGATGGGTGCCTATGAAGCGCAGGGTACTTTCCCTGTTGGTCTCAATTTACGATCTGATAGGTTTGATAAGCCCATTGTTTGTAAGAGGAAAACTTTTCCTCCAACAACTATGGGAGAATGACGTGGGTTGGGATGATGTGTTGAAAGGAGAAAAGGCTAGAGAAGCAAGTGAGTTGTTGAGTGATTTGAAAGCCGTGAGCGAAATCACTTTTCCAAGAACAATAGGTAGGAAAGGTTTAGAACTCCATATATTCACCGATGCCAGCAGTAAGGCATACGGCGCAGTAGCATATACTAGGGACGACTGCAATCAGGTAAACATAATCACCAGTAAGATGAGGATCACTCCGAAGGGAATGAACAAATTGACAATTCCAAAGCTAGAACTGCTAGCATTGTTGCTAGGCAGCAGATTAGCTAAGACCCTCAAGGAGCTGATAGAACCTCGAGAGGTAGTCATATGGACGGACAGTAAGGTCACGTTGGCATGGGTAGCATCTCCCGAGGCCAAGGACCACAAGAATGTTTTTATATCTAACCGAGTAGCGGAGATTGTTTTTCTTCAGCAGGTTTGTCAACTGAATTTGATGCATGTCCCCAGTAAACAGAACCCTGCTGATATCCTGTCCAGAGGTGCAACGACGCAACAACTGCTAGATAACTCCCTGTGGAGGAGCGGTCCAGAATTCCTCAGGACCACGGGAAAGCCTATTCCT
The DNA here is from genome assembly GCF_036898095.1 of Palaemon carinicauda. Classification (NCBI taxonomy): domain Eukaryota; kingdom Metazoa; phylum Arthropoda; class Malacostraca; order Decapoda; family Palaemonidae; genus Palaemon; species Palaemon carinicauda. The sequence continues at coordinate 59,289,442 of NC_090764.1, read as the reverse complement.
GACAAGGAAGAAGATCCAACCCAGGAAAAAGCAACAGTCGCGGCGGTGCAGGAATTAAGAGAGGAAATGAATCCTTCCCCTCCAGGCGAGATATGGGAAATTCTGCAAAGGGAAGTAGATTTCCAATTCTTGTTAAGAGTTGTTGAAGTAATCAAAAGGTTTACGAAGATAGAACGGCATCCGTTCAGTATTGTTGTCCAATTAGAGCAAAAACTTTATTTGCCTACCGTTTATGCCTACTTAGAGGGCGGAGTCAGACCCCCTCGTGAAGTTGCTAATTTTGTCAGACAATTGAATCTAGTCTTAATAGATAGTCTCATTTGCACTAGGGGACGAGTGTCCCTAATAGAAGAAACTGATCAGTTAGTTCTCTTGCCAGCCAAAGGGCATTTAGTCAGGATGTATTTAAATTATTTACATCGGTTACATTTGGATTGTGGGGTGAATACTCTAATGGGTATCTTTCGACAGAAATGTTGGGTGGCGGGTCTACGTTCCATTGCGAAGCGAACCGTGCGACAATGTCCCGAATGTATCCTGGCCTTCCAACCTCTCACGAGACAGCCACCACCGCCCCCCCCCCCCCCCCCCTATCGAAGGAAAGGATCACTCTCACAAAACCCTTCACAGCAGTCGGAGTGGACCACACAGCAGCCATACAGACCAAAACGCGGCTGGGCTACATACTCATCGTAACATGCATGGCTAGCAGAGCCGTGTACCTTGACTTTTGTCCCTCCCTGGAAGCGGAAGAATTCGTGTTAGCACTAAGACGGTTTAGTGCCACACATGGTGCCCCGCAGCTCATCATGTCAGATAACCATCAGACTTTCAAAACTGCCAGCCACCTCCTTCAGGGACTCTACGAAGAAGATGAAGTCCAGCAGTTCTTGAGGAAAACTGGCATAAAGTGGCGGTTTCAGACGCCCCGTGCACCTTGGAAAGGTGGGTTCTTCGAGCGTTTGATAGGGGTAACGAAACAGACCCTCCAGATAGCCCTCGGAAAGAAGTACCTGCCGTGCGCCCACGTACTAACCCTCGTGAAAGAAGCAGAAGCAGTGGTGAACAATCGGCCGCTTATGTACAGCGGCGACAAGCGCGAGGATGAAGTCCTCACCCCCTCCCATTTGCTAAGAGGACACCAAGTCCACCTCATGGCACCGATCTTGCCGGACAACCACCTCAACGCGACCTTCACCGCTCGGAGGCTACGTGATCGCTACCTAAGACTGATAGATTCCTTAAAAGCCTTCAGAGAATGGTGGAGAAGAGAATACTTGAGTGCCTTGAGAGCCCGGCACAACTGTCGGTCCGGGGAACCCTCCAAGCTGCACCTCGGAGACATCGTGCTAGTTAAACAAGAGAATAAAAAAAGAGCTACGTGGCCTCTTGGACGTGTCATGGAGACGTATCCTGACGACGACGGAGTCGTGCGTTCGGCCAAAGTGTTGTTCGAGGGTGTCGAGTCCCTGCGAGCTGTCAGCCACCTGGTTCCCCTAGAAATAGCCCCCTCTGAGGATGATGATGGAGGAGAAGACGACGACGACGGCGGCGATGACGGAGAAGAGGGCGCGTACAGTTCGACAGCAGAAATGCCAGGGTCGTAGAGACGTCTGGGGATAACCAGGAAATGGCACCGGCTACGACAACTCAACAACCAGCCACAGGAACGGTCGACAACGACGAGAAAGGTGAGAACTATGCAGTTAGTGAGAGAAGTGAAAATGAAACAGAATCAAAGCAGACGAACACACAAGGACGTTCCACACGCCCATTGAGAAGGGCTGCCGCGAAGCAGCTAGAACTGATGGACAGTCTGCTGAGAAGTGACAATATATAAAGCGTAGCTGCAAACAGTGAGTGAAAAGGGGGAGTGTCCTATCTGGAAGGTAGGGAGGGTGGAGAAACAGATTGTAAGGTGTGCATGAATCTACAGAAGCTGGAAGTGCGTAGGGTGTGGAGAACGGGGACGGGATGGTTCCTCGTGCTTACAGACCGAGCGTTGCACAGAACCAGGCCCCTCCCTCTTGTACTCCATCAAGTAATAGCCTGTATGTAGCAGCACTATGAAAGTATTTCGATCAATGTGAGTAAAGGCAGAATGACTTGTGTATGGTGTGAATACATTTCAGTTGCTATTTTCTGATTTGTCTTAGGCCCATTGCCTAATTGCCTTTACATTTGAATTGTTATGTATACATTTCCATTGCTGTTTTTTACCATTTTCTGATTTGTCTTAGGCCCATTGCCTAATTGCCTTTACATTTGAACTGTTATGTATACATTTCCATTGCTGTTTTTTACCATTTTGATTTGTCTTAGGCCCATTGCCTACTTGCTTTGCCATTTGAATTGTCTGTATTATGTATGTGTACATTACTGCTATTTTCTGCTGTTTTCATACACGAATGACAAGCTGATTTGTCTTAGGCCCATTGCCTAATTGCCATTCCATTTGACTCCTTATATGTGTTATTCACGAGTACATTTCAATTGCTAATTTGCAACCTTATGATTGTCTTAGGCCCATTGCCTAATTTGAGCTGTTGTATAGGTACATTTGGATTATTATTTTGTGTACACCTGTAAGAGTTTATTGCCCCAGGGTAACATTGCTGTATGTTGTACATTGTGTATACTCTGTTCGAGTCGTTGCGGAGCGCTACGCAGCGAGCCTAACAGAGTCTTGGAGTAGTTACTCCCACCACCCCGAGTCCAGCCTTGCCCAATTGACCGACGTTTCATCGCTCCTTTATTTTGGGATGTGGAGGATGTCAGGAATTTTCGAACTGATCACTCGAAAATCCCGCCATTTAACTCTACCAACGTTACGTTAAATTAGAGGGAAGGATGGGAAAACTCGCGGGCATTGAGTCGAATGACTGTGGTTTGATACGAGACTGTTTTAGAAGCTAGAGAGCAACCGCCTGCTAGGGAAGGCGCGGAGGTTAAAGAAATTGAGCATTTGTAATTTATGATTCAGAAATTTAATGTCTTTTTATTGTACCAGGACAAAATATCCTATGTAGAAATTTAGATTATGAGAAAACGCAGGAAACAAAGGTGTCGTCAGGGCTGCGGAGCTCAGCTCAGTCTCTTTTGTCCAACGTCCTCAGCAGAAGTAAGTCCTATTAATTGTACTCTCTCTCTCCCCCCCTATAGTACCCAGGTCGGTTTCCCTATAGGTTTTACAAGCGTTTTGTAAGATTTGTATCCATGTATATTTAGTTGATCCTTGTGATTGGGATCAGTGCTGTCTTTTAAATTACGTGAGAAAGCCTCGGTATGCCATTTACCGAGGCAACTTATTGAAATACTAATTAATTTTGCTTAATTTGAGTCCGGTGCGGGCTTAGTTTTTTTAGCAACGCATGAGGTTATTTAGTCACGTGTTTCTTTAGTATGTTGAGTAAATGTTTGGTTATGTATTTCCCTCGCATTAAATATTTATTTTTTGTAATAAAATTGTTAAAGTGTAGCTGTATTTTGTTGATTCCTGGAAGGTTTTGGGAGTCTTACCTCTTCAAGGTCTTGCTATCGGCCCTTAACATCGGGCCAAGAATGTTATTATCTGTCGAAGTGAAAATCACGACACAACCGACCGTCAACAATTTTTAAGAAAACAGCACTTGGTTGCGTTCTGTTCCAAATGCTCTTGAAGCTTTGGATGTTTAACCACAATTGGTTTGTATTTAAGTAACTCTTTAATTTACGTAACTCATTGATATTGGCTTATTGCTATTTATATCTCAGTACCTATTTATAAGTCTGTTTAGCTAGGATTATTTTCTGTGTTATTGAACATCACTAAACGCCACTTAATTTTTTTGTATGTATATTAATTTTTATAAACCAGACAGTAGGATTTCTTTATAATTACTGTCCCCTGGAGTTTCAAGAATGATCCTTGTATTTATAAAAAGCACCCTTCAGCGAAACACATACTCATGAAAATTTGAAGAAGAAGAAGGACTCGACCTGCTTGAACTTGCTCAGCGCCGGGAGGAAGAAGCGTGTGAGCGGCCCACTTAAAAACCAGCAAGCGTGGAAGACGGACGTAGATATAGCCTCTTCATCTGAGACGTCGTTGTGACATAGGCGTCGGTTCGACTACCTGTTGGTCAACCATTTACTAACCAACAGTATGCCTTACTTTGAACCATTATTTACCAGATAGGCATACGAAGATAAAACACGACTGTGCAGAACTGAAGATGCACCGTGTTGTTAACAGTTTTCAAGATGCTTCCACTTCAACCAACCCTCAAGAGCGTGAGTACAAATTAGCGGTGCTCAACCTTGGCCAAGGAATTGTCTCCCCCCCCCCTTTTTTTCTAGCCTTTATTTGACGATGTGTACTTTTAGCTAGGAAGGCATGTTCAAACTGTCTGGTTTAATCATTTGTGGCGTGTCTATTACTATAATTTGTGTTCCCATTCCCCTCTCTCAAGTTTGAAATTTTTGCCCGAGAGGAATGTGTTCAAAGTAGTGAGTAGAACTTTTGGTATTATTTCAGTCACCATTTTTACTTTCATTGGTTGATTAGTTATTTGATTATTTATTTACGATTTAATTGATTTGACCATTTTCTTGGCATTTTTCATTTTTCATATGCCATCCGGTCTTTATTCAAATTTCAATTAGGCAGTTTTGCTGTTTTTTTCCTGTGTCAGTTAGGTGAAAATTCCTGTTGTACTTTATGGAAATAAACGCCATTTTTAGGTTAAAATTATCAACTGTTTTTAACTTGACCTTTACATTTTGAAATGACTAAATGAGTTATCACATGAGGTAAGATATGACTTATATGACTTAAGGGTAAATTTATATTTACGTCAATCTAAAGCTATCGGTGTCAATCCTTTATTGTAATGTTCTACGGTATTACCTCCCGGTGGTCCCTAGGACGTTTTGACTTTTACAGTACTACTCCCCCTAACTCTTTGTGAAACTGTCGTTAACGTAACTGATTCAGTCCAACCACACTTGATTGGGATTTACTATTCTGTGCCCTGGAGTAGCGTCTGAACATCAAGGTGATATCGGTGCCGAATAATCTTTGGATTTAAACGTGTGTAGTGAAAGCAAACCGTCTTCGTTGCGGTTCTCTAGTTTGTCAAGTGTGAGAGTGTTGGCGTTGTATCCTTCAGGCTCGGGTCCGGAAATCAGAAACGGGGAGGCCTTTCCCGGAATTATTTCCCACAATGCCCATCGCACTAGCCCATTGCTAACTGATCATTAACTCATTAAGTTTTAGCAAGTCAGAATAGGTAGGATTATTGTATATATAAATTCCCTTAAAGCAGTAAGATTTCTCTAAATATTTTGTACAAAATCCTACCTCCTATGCACTCCTTACAACAATATATTGCCCTGTCCTTATGTCCCGATATGGTACCTCCACTGGGTTACCCTGTGCTCAACATCCGTCACCTGTTTTAGAAGGTGAAGCCAGGTAAACCCTCATGACACTAGCGTCGCCCCATTCGTTCAGAAGCTATTATTGTGACCGGCTGACCGACCTGGTCAGTGAATCTGCACCTCTGGCTCACCCTGCCCCCCTCCCAAAACTCGACTCACACAGAGACCTGTGGCTGGAGATAGTGAAGGAGACGAGCCTGGGAGACTCTATCTACCACAAGCAAGGATTCCAGGGGTGGGCCAGTCAAGGGTGCATTGGGCAAACTGCACCTATTTGGTCAACAGCCATTTGAGGACAAGGACTAGCTTTTGTAAGGAGCGCAGGTAAAATCACGTGGCCACTTAGTTTTTCCCCCATTTTTAGCTTAGATTAATTTTTTCTTAATTTAGGTTTAACTGGTTGTTACCTATTTCGGGTTGTGTTCAGTGGGATTGTGTGTACAGCTTTTACGTATGTTTGCTTTCGAGACTAGCACAGTCTCTGGGTGACATGGGCTGCGTGTCCAACCCCCATTTCAACTATTAACCACTGTAAAAGACCTCGAGTCTAATCAACTATATTATTTGTTATTTTTTGTTTTTTTGCATTTCTTTTTATTACATTTTGTGTTTAATGTTCAGATGTCCATTCCTTTAATGTAAATTTGTATAATAAATTAAGATTAGGTTAATTAAACCTCGTCGTATTTCTACTCCTCCATTTATTTGATTATGTCTATTGTGAATATTTAATCTCGGGACAGTATACCCGATATTTTGAAAGGAGCAAGTAACTTAGATTAAGTATGTTAGCGAGTGACTTAGTATTGAATCTATCTGTTTCGAAGGTAAAGATCCCTATCTTTAATTTTTACTTTACATTATATCACTGCTCCCATTTTTGCCATTGTCTCAATAATTACTTAACGTAAGATTCCTCTCCAGCATCTCACTGGGGTCCCTGGGACAGAGTCGAAACAGAGCCTAAGAGTGTAGATGACCTTAGACCTGACAAGGCTAGAGTAGGCCACCACATTACCTTTATTATTACGTGTGGAGTTTCTAGGCCTCTGGACAGAGTAAGATTTCCTTTTTTGCATTTAAGATGGTGAGAGAGCTACGTCAGTAAAGTTATTAACAGGGTGATTGTGCCCTGAGCGATAGTGCTCCTTGTCCTCCCATGTTGATCTTTTAGGAACTGACGTAGGGATTCTTTCCTGGACCAACAAGTTCCCACTCAACAATTTAAATAAAAATCTCCACAAAGTTAATGAATTGGCTTTCAAGTCGGCAATGTGAAAAAGTAAACGTGAAAACGGTACAGTAATGAAGACAACCAGCAAGAGGTAGGTTCTGTAATATTATCCCTGAAAAATAAGAATAAAGAGATAAACAAGAAATTACCAATGAAAAGTTGAAAAACATGGACCAAGACATGATGAATAGCTTGAGAGAAATTATAAATGAAATTGAAGAGAGATTAGAAATGTCTGATGAATGGGATGGACTAGTTATGTTCAATAGTCATGGACAAAGCCAGTTTAGTTCAATAAGTGAGAAGACGATAACCCTAATTAGAAACATTAGAATAGAAGCCTTAATTTATGTAGATGATATAATGCTCCCTAGCAACAATCGATACAAAGTAGAAAGAGCCATTAGCAACTTCGGAAGTTTGGAAGAAATGAAGAGATTTACGTTTAGCACAAATCCACAGAAGTCTGTGGTGTTAGTAATTAGAAAAAAAAGGTTAATAAGGTGAATGGAGTGCTTAGAAATGAAAGGATACAACAGTTAAGGAATATAAATACCTAGGAGAATGGTACTCATAAAAAGGAAACCATAGTCTTAGCATAAGGCAACAAAAATTAGAATACATGGTACAGGAAGTTAGGAAGTATGGAGACAGTAACAGAGTAGGAGATTTGGCACTGCTGGTGAGAATAAAGATTTATGAGACAGTAGTAGCCTAGTACCTACAATGTTTGCAAATATTAAGACATAGGGTGTCAGGAATTTCGACCTGATCAATCGAAGTTCCCGCCATTTGACTTCGCCTACGATTACGTCAAATTGGAGGGAGAGGAGAGAACTCGCGGGCGAATGAATGTCGTTCAAGACGAGAATGTTTAGAACCAAAAAGAGAAACCGCCTGGTAGGGGAGGTGCTGAGACTAAAGAAATCAATCACTTGTAATTTAAGATTAAGAAAAATAACGTCATTCTATTGTAACATGATAAAAAAATCCAATCTAGAAATTTAGGTTCAGGAAAAATTGCGCGAGAAAGGTGACGTCGGAAACTGTAGAGGCTTGCTCTGTCTGTTTGATCCGACGTCCCCAACCACAGTAAGTCCTATCTAATTGTTCTTTTTGGGCTCAAGCCATGGCGTCCTGATGGAAGGTTCCTTTTTGGTAGCTTCCTTGGGTATATAACTACTAAGATATTCCCAGAGAATTTAACCACAGGTTATCACAGAATTCTAACTTCTGGAGCGAGTATCCTAAAGGTTTCCCTTTAAGACATCGTATATCAACAGGGGACGCATGTATTAACGCGCCAAATAGCTATCTGCACCCCATACAGAGTTAACATTTCGATATGGAGGGACGGAGAATAGCTGGGGAGCTGTTCCACAGCTAATCTCGTCCGTGGCTACTTTTGGTACTCGAGACGTAAACAAACGGGCGCCATTGCTAAATGACGTCACGTCCGTCCTCATCCTTCATTTAGTAGCTTGCCTTACCGTTCCATTAGTAACCATGCTGTCTTCTTGCATATCACAGATTTCCAGCATGCTACGTGTATCTTAGCACGGCCGGTTACCGGAAACCGTTACCCTATGGGATCTTCTACGTTCCCAATCCTTGGGTCTGAGTGGCCTCAGTCCCAGTTCTATATCCTTGGCAGTCCCCCCTAGAATTCCCACTGCCTTCACGGCATGCTATGTTGAATTCTGCCCTGTGTCCTCGGTCACAACAAATTGCCATCAGGACGCCATGGCTATCTCACCCAAAAATAGATTTTTCGCTTCGCTCAAAATCCGTTCTCTCCCCACCCCTAGTGTACCCAGGTCGGTTTCCATGTAGGTCTTGATAGAGTTATTGTAAAGTTTGTATCTGTTAATATTTTGTCGATCCTTGTGCCAGGGGATCAGTGTTATTGTGTAAAGTACGTCTAAAGATCTCGGTAATAGGTTTATCGAGATAACTTTATAAATGTTCAATTAATTTTGCTAATATCTTGAGTCCGAAGTGGACATAGTTTTTTTTGGTCTCGCACATGTTCTTGTATGTCAAGTAAAGGTTCATTTTTCATGTTTCTCGTATTAGATTATTATTTTTATAATAAAATTTGTTAAAATATAGCCATATTCTATTTACTTCCCCAATGGTTTTGTGAGGTTTGTCCTTAAGACCTTGTGATCAGCCCAGTCCATCGGGCTATTTAGTTTAAACCGGTGAAATTTCGCCACATTTGGTCCTTCGAACCGGATCACAAGTGCTTCCCAGAGCCGGACGGGACTAATTAGAGTATGAGTTTTTGAGGGTGGGAGAGAAGTAACAATTAAAGGTTCGTCTACGTCACGATGTACGATCGCCCACGTGGGTCAGTTTGAGTCCCTTCTTAACGTAAAATTACCTTTCTTTCCTTGCCTTGCCAAACCCCCCCAAACATAAAGTAAAGTTCATTAAGATGGCTGTGTCCACGATCGTTCATATTGAGGCGTCGATGGGCCTAGTGGAAGACTTACTAGGCGAAACGCAAAGGGCGCTGATGGAGACCTACTCCGAGTCCGTTTACCAGAATTTGGTAACGGAGTTGCAGGCAGAGGTCCGACAGCTTAAAGAGCTATACAAAAGCCAGCGCGTTAAATTAGAATCTAGTATCGAAGCCCGAATTAGGCATATGTTAGGTGAAGCGACACGTGCTTCCACCCTATTGTATAATAGAATAAATAAAGTGAAAGGCCCTTCAACGGGGAATGTTGCCCTCCCCAGGTTGAAGCCGCTGCCTCTCCCCACGTTTGAAGGGGAAGTGCAAGAGTACGCATCGTACCGTGAACTATTCACGATCCACGTGGATCGAAGAGCTGATTTAGACGAAGTGTCTAAATTCACGTATTTATTGGGGACGTTGGGCAAAGAGCCGCTTAGGATCATCAAATCTCTAAGTGTAACCGCCGCGAACTATAGTGTAGCATTAGACCTATTAGATAAGCAATATGGCAACGTGCACCAAACACTCGTGATTCTGCACCGTAAATTAGCCAACATCTTTGTGCCGTCACTAGACCCAGTAGAACTCAAAAGGTTCCGTTTTGAGTTGACCATCATTATTGAACAAATTAAAAGACTGAGTACCAATGACTTAAGCCAGGGCATGGTCATGAGCCTCATTAATCAAAAACTGTCAGAGGGAAAACTCTACCGCAAAGTGGTAGAGCATTTGAGAAAATGCGACTACACGTTGGACGAGTTTTTTGAGGCAATAGATTTTGTGAGAATGCTAGAAGACGATGCGTTGCAGAGAGGCAACAGTCTTGAGAGTGACAAAAGACCAGACAGTAGTGTAAGACCGAAAACCCATCCCATCCACCATAATTCCTGCCCATTTTGTAGCGAACGGCATCCGCCTCACGGATGTCGCCAAGTGACTGACGTAACTGCTAGACGTCGTATTTTGCTAAAAAGGGGTCTTTGTTTTAATTGCACGAAATCAGGCCATCGTAGCGATAAATGTCCCGTTTCAAATTCCTGTAGAAACTGTAATGCTAAGCACCACACTGCAATTTGTGATGCGGGTAGACCGCAATCAATCCTTAGTCATAGTAGTAGCCTAATAGTCAATCAACAACGTCCCGCCCCGTAGTAAATGCGACGCCTGCGCAGAACGAAACTGCCCCCCGTCCATCCAAAGTTAAAGTAGAATCTAAACCATGCACAAGCGCAAAGATTGCGCAGAGGTCTGATGTGGACCTCCCATGCACTATCTTGCCAACAGCCATGGCAGGTATTCAACAAAAGCAAGGTAGTAAGCGAGTCCGCCTATTTCTCGACTCAGGAAGCCAGAGGAGCTTCATCTCAGCAAAAATTGCCCGTCAATTAGACCTACCGGTGGTAGGAAGAGTATCCTTGAATATAGCTCCGTTTGGTTCCGAGGAAATAAGCGGACAATACGATGTAGTAAGTTGCAGGGTTGAAATGGGGAAAAGAATCGTGCATATGAAGTTGGTGGCACACGAACATGTGGACGTCCCGATACATAACGTGGGTTATGTAAAGGTCCGACAGCATCTGTTGACCAAGGGAGTCACGTTAGCCGATCCAGCAAACCAATCAGATACCATGAAGAACGTTCACATTTTAGTTGGGGCTTATTATTTTAGCTATTTTATCATAGGTGTTGAAAAAGTAGATGGGATAAATCTCTTCTTGACGCATAATGGTATGTCCCCGTACGGGAAGGTGCCACAGTGGCTGTTCCAAGGGGAAAAGGTCGAACAAGTAAGAACGTTGAGAGTGTGCAGAATCACGGACGAGCCATATCCGTGTGATGTAGACGAGTGGTGGCGATTAGACCGTGTTGGCATCGCCCCATCTGAGCAATAGCCTACACTGTTCGCGAGGCCGAGGCCATGCGAAAGGTATCGCAAAGCGTTGTAAGGAAACCTGAGGGATATCAGGTTAGCCTACCATTCGGGTTGGATGCTAGGCCAGAAACAAATTATCGTAACGCTGTGGCGCAGTTAGAGTCGTTGCAGACCAAATTCAGAAAGGATAGGAAATATTTTGAACAATATCAGGGAGTGATAGATAAATATATCGAAGCAGGTTTTATATCAGAGGTGAAAAATCCCATAGTAGAAGGTTATTACATGCCACACTTTGGTGTTAAGAAAGACAGCCGTACCACCCCCCTTAGAATCGTGTTCAATGCCTCGGCAAAGTCAAAGGGATGCAAGTCATTGAATGAATGTCTCTTACCTGGGCCCAATTTGGTAGAGGTAGCATATAGTTTAATTATAAGGTTTAGGTTGAACCGATATGCCATGTTAGCCGACATAAGTAAAGCATTCCATCGTGTTTTGTTAGATCCTCGTGATGCCAAATACACACGATTTCTGTGGCGCGAGGCAGCTGGTCGAGCGCTTACCTTCGCCTTTAGAGTCGTAGTGTTCGGCATCACAGCTAGTCCATTTTTGCTACAACAGATATTAAATTGTCATTTTAAAGAGGAAGGGCGCCCAGATTTAGTAAAATCCTTTTATGTCGATAACTATCTAGCCACGTTTGAGGATTTAGAACATATGAGGCGAGAGCATGAGTCTGTTCATAACATCTTAAAAGGGGCGGGTATGCCCTTAGAAGGGTGGGCAAGCAATCACTTGGCCTTCGATAGCGAGAAACAGTGGAGTGAGCCTATGAGTGCGAACGTGCTCGGGCTGCGATGGGCCCGGGACGTGGACAGATTATGTGTGAAAGAAAGTAAAAGGATCTGTGAGTTGGGGGAGGGATGGGTGCCTACGAAGCGTAGGGTACTTTCCCTATTAGTCTCCATTTATGATCCGATAGGTTTGATAAGCCCATTATTTGTAAGGGGAAAACTTTTCCTTCAACAACTATGGGAGGATAATGTAGGTTGGGATGATGTGTTAGGAGAAGAAAGGGCTAAACAGGCAAGTGAATTGTTGAATGATTTGAAAGCGGTGAGCGACATCACCTTTCAAAGATCGATAGGAAGAAGGGGCTTAGAACTTCACGTGTTCACCGATGCCAGCAGTAAGGCATATGGAGCAGTGGCATATACCAGGGACGAATGCAATCGGGTAAGTTTGGTTACCAGTAAAACAAGGATCACTCCGAAAGGGATGAGCAAACTGACGATCCCTAAGTTAGAGCTACTGGCCTTGTTGTTAGGCAGCAGACTAGCAAGAACACTCAAGGAACTGATCGAGCCACGGGAAATAGTAATGTGGACCGACAGTAAGGTAACGTTGGCATGGGTAGCATCTCCCGATGCCAGGTCTAATAAAAATGTGTTTGTTTCTAACAGAGTGGCGGAGATTATTTTTATTCAGCAGGTTTGTAGTTTCAGTCTGAACCATGTCCCTAGTCATCAGAACCCTGCCGATATCCTATCCCGAGGTGCAACGGCTCAACAATTGCAAGCTAATTCCCTGTGGAGGAACGGTCCAGAATTCCTCAGGACCACGGGAAAGCCTGTTCCTTGCAGGGAAGAAGATCCACTACATCAAACTCACGTAGTAGCGGCGGTACAGGAGTTAAGGGAGATGTGTCCTACCCCCCCCCCCCCAGGCGAGATTTGGGACATCCTGAAAAGGGAAGTAGGGTTCCAATTCTTGTTGAGAGTAGCCAGACTAGTTTTAAAGTTTGCTAAGATAGAACGGCATCCGTTCAGTATTGTTGTCCAGTTAGAGCAAAAACATTATTTGCCTACTGTTTATGCCTACTTAGAGGGCGGAGTCAGACCCCCTCGTGAAGTTGCTAATTTTGTCAGACAATTAAATCTAGTTTTAGTAGATAATTTCATCTGCACCAGGGGACGAGTGTCCCATGTAGGAGAAACTGATCAGTTAATTCTCTTGCCAGCCAAAGGGCATTTAGTTAGGATGTATTTGAATTATTTACATCAGTTACATTTGGATTGTGGGGTGAATACTCTAATAGGTATCTTTCGACAGAAATGTTGGGTGGCGGGTCTACGTTCCATTGTGAAGCGAACCGTGCGGCAATGCCCCGAATGCAAGCTAGCCTTCCAGCCTCTAACGAGACAGCCACCACCACCCCCCCTGCCAAAGGAAAGGATCGCCCTCACAAAACCCTTCACAGCGGTCGGAGTGGACCACACAGCAGCGATTCAAACTGAGACACGGCCAGGATATATACTTATCATAAACTGCATGGCTAGCAGAGCCGTGTATCTTGACTTCTGTCCCTCTTTGGAAGCAGAAGAATTCATGTTGGCACTAAGACGGTTTAGTGCCACCCATGGTGCCCCACAGCTCATCATGTCCAATAACCATCAAACCTTCAAGGCTGCCAGCCACCTCCTGCAGGGACTTTACGAGGAAGATGAAATCCAGCAGTTCCTGAGGAAAACTGGCATAAAGTGGCGGTTTCAGATGCCCCGTGCACCTTGGAAAGGTGGGTTCTTCGAGCGTTTGATAGGAGTAACGAAACGGACGCTCCAGATAGCCCTCAGAAAGAAGTACCTGCCGGACGCCCACGTGCTAACCCTCGTGAAAGAAGCAGAAGCAGTGGTGAATAATCGGCCGCTTATGTACAGCGGTGACGAGCGCGAGGATGAAGTTCCTCACCCCCTCCCATTTGATAAAAGGACACCAAGTCCACTTCATGGCACCAATCTTACCGGACGACCATCTCAACGCAACTTTCACCTCTCGGAAGCTACGTGATCGTTACATAAGATTGACAGATTCACTCAAGGCGTTTAGAGAACGATGGAGAAGGGAATACTTGAGTGCCTTGAGAGCCCGGCACGACTGTCAGCCCGGGGAACCCTCCAAGCTGCACCCTGGAGACATCGTGCTAGTTAAGCAGGAGAATAAGAAAAGAGCGACATGGCCTCTGGGACGTGTCGTGGAGACGTATCCTGACGACGACGGAGTCGTACGTTCGGCTAAAGTGTTGTTTGAGGGTGTTGAGTTGCTGCGAGCTGTCAGCCACCTGGTTCCCCTAGAAATAGCCCCCTCTGAGGATGACGATGGAGGAGAAGACGAAGACGGCGATGACGGAGAAGAGGGCGCGTGCAGTTCAACAGCCGGAATGCCAGGGATAGAGGAGACGTCTGGGGACGACCAGGGTATGGCATCAGCTACGACAACTCAACAACCAGCCACAGGAACGGACGACAACGACGAGAAAGGTGAGAACTATGCAGTTAGTGAGAGAAGTGAAAATGAAACTGAATCAGAGCAGACGAACGCACAAGGACGTTCTGCACGCCCATTGAGAAGGGCTGCCGCGAAACAGCGAGAATTGATGGACTGTCTGCTGAAAGGTGACGATATATAAAACGTAGCTGTAAACAATGAGTGAAAAGGGGGCGTGTCCTATCTGGAAGGTAGGGAGGGTGGAGTTTGTGAGGTGTGCATGAATCTGCGGAAGTTGGAAGTGCGTAGGGGGTGGAGAACGGGGACGGGATGGTCTCTCGTGCGTACAGACCGAGCGTTGCACAGAACCAGCCCGCTCCCTCTTGTACTCTATTAAGTAACAGCCTGCATGTAGCAGCGCTATAGAAGTCTCGATTATTGTGAGTTGAGACTGACTGAACTTGAATTGTTATGTATGCATTTCTGCCAATTTCTGATTGTCTTAGGCCCATTGCCTAATTGCCTTTGCACTTGAATTGTTATGTATGCATTTCTGCCATTTTCTGATTATTTTAGGCCCATTGCCTAATTGCCTTTGCATTTGAATTGTAATGTATGCATTTCCATTGCCATTTTCTGTTTGATTTAGGCCCATTGCCTACTTGCTTTGCCTTTTGAATTTTGTAATATGTATGTGTACATTATCACTGATTTCTGCTGTTCCTTATATGTATTATACACGAGTACATTAGGATTGCTAGGCCCATTGCCTAATTTGAACTGTTGTATGACTATGTATATTATTGATTGTGTTTATTACCCCGGGGTAACATTGCTGTGTTGTATATTGTGCGTACTCTGTTCGAGTCGTTGCGGAGCGCTACGCAGCGAGCCTAACAGTCTTGGAGTAAGTCACTCCCCCCACCCCGAGTCCAGCTCCATCCAATTGACCGACGTTTCATCGCTCCTTATTTTGGGGTGTGGAGGATGTCGGGAATTTCGACCTGATCAATCGAAGTTCCCGCCATTTGACTTCGCCTATGATTACGTCAAATTGGAGGGAGAGGAGAGAACTCGCGGGCGAATGAATGTCGTTCAAGACGAGAATGTTTAGAACCAAAAAGAGAAACCGCCTGGTAGGGGAGGCGCTGAGACTAAAGAAATCAATCACTTGTAATTTAAGATTAAGAAAAATAACGTCATTCTATTGTAACATGATAAAAAAATCCAATCTAGAAATTTAGGTTCAGGAAAAATTACGCGAGAAAGGTGACGTCGGAAACTGTAGAGGCTTGCTCTGTCTCTTTGATCCGACGTCCCCAACCATAGTAAGTCCTATCTAATTGTTTTCTCTCCCCACCCCTAGTGTACCCAGGTTGGTTTCCATGTAGGTCTTGATAGAGTTATTGTAAAGTTTGTATCTGTTAATATTTTGTCGATCCTTGTGCCAGGGGATCAGTGTTATTGTGTAAAGTACGTCTAAAGGTCTCGGTAAGAGGTTTATCGAGATAACTTTATAAATGTTCAATTAATTTTGCTAATATCTTGAGTCCGAAGTGGACATAGTTTTTTTTTGGTCACGCACATGTTCTTGTATGTCAAGTAAAGGTTCATTTTTCA
>NC_090764.1:59246066-59268566 GCF_036898095.1 Palaemon carinicauda | reverse complement strand
GGTACAGTAATTTGTTTTATTACAGAGAAATCCCCCCTTCTCCCGTGGATGTCGACTGGGGAAGGAAGGGCGCAATATTTAATTTTTATGTTGTTCCCTCGGGGTTCCTCTTTGGAGTTCCTCCATGGGGAATTTGTTAAATAATTAATTTTATTGTCGACGCAATACAGTGGTACCTCTACATACGAATTTAATCCGTTCCAGAACCAACTTCGGATGTAGAAAATGTTCGGATGTCGAAACGAATTTTCCCATAAGAATACTGTACATTGAAATAGGATTAATCCGTGGTTGAGCCCAAAAACCTATGATAACTTCTTAATAAACTACTACACATAATTTCCCATGAGAATAATGCACACTAAATTAGATAATAGACATGTAAAAAAGAAGAATTAACAAAAAATGATAAATAAGAAACGGGTTTTTAGCGTCACTTTACCTTAGAAACTCCAGCGCAGGTGGTGTTGGTCTTGCTACGCAGAGAGGAGACGGACGGGCGGCGAGGAGGTAGAGAGGTTAACTACGATAAACGTACACTACCGTAACTTATTCTAACTTACACTAAGTGAACTTTAACATAACTTACCTTATTTTTTTTTTTTATTTTTATATTTTATATTTTTTTTTACATTTTCTTTTTGATTAATTTTAATCACTTTCACTCTACACTTAAAATTGATTGAATTTCTTTCGCTTCACTCTTTGCCGTTTTCTTTGTTTCACTTTCTTCCGCTTCACTCATTGCCGTTTTCTTTGAATCACTTACATCCTCTTCATCACGAGTTGGCTTCGTAGTTTTTATAAAGAAATTATCGATAGACAGTGGCTTGGTACAGCTTTTCAGAATGTTTCGAAAGTGAGTTAGGCAAACATCATCGAACTGCGCAACTACACGACAAACCTGCAATTTTTTTGAGTGGTATTTGTCGATGAAGTCGACCACGTCTTGATATTTTCCTAACACCTCTTTTATATGCGCCGAACCTAACACATGTTCTACCTCCTTGCTCCCTTCCTCGTCATCACTCGTGTGCTCAGACATAACATGGAGTTCCTTGAGCTCCTCTGTGGTAAGTTCGTCATGATGTTCGGCGACGAGTTCCGTAACGTCATCTGCGTCGACCTCCAGACCCATGGACTTGCCAAGGGAGACGATTTCCTCTACGTCTTCCGCTGCACCCACCACGGGATCAGGTTCGGGGTCAAAACCCTCGAAATCTCGGGGAGAAACTGCATCAGGCCACAGCTTCTTCCAGGCAGAATTGAGGGTCCGTCGAGTTAATCCCACCCAAGCCTGATCTATGATCTTCAAGCAGTGCACGATGTTGAAGTGGCTCCTCCAAAATTCACGCAAAGTTAAGTTGGTGCTTTGCGTGACATTAAAGCACTGCTTAAATAAGTGCTTGGTGTACAGCTTCTTAAAGTTAGAGATGACTTGCTGGTCCATGGGCTGGAGGATAGAGGTGGTATTCGGTGGAAGATACAGCACCTTTATGAACTTAAATTCATCGAAGATATCTTCAAGTCCGGGGGGGGGGTGAGCGGGTGCATTGTCAAGGCATAGCAGGCACTTTAAAGGCAATTTCTGTTCATGAAGATACTTCTTCACAGAAGGGCCGAAAACTTGGTTAACCCATTGCACAAAGAACTGCCTAGTGACCCAGGCCTTCGAGTTGGATGGCCATAAAACATGAAGCTGGTCCTTATCGACGTTGTGTGCCTTAAAGGCTCTAGGGTTCTCGGAATGGTAAACCAGTAAGGGCTTGACTTTAAAGTCCCCGCTAGCGTTGGCACATAGGGCAAGAGTCAACCGATCCTTCATTGGCTTATGCCCAGGCAATTTCTTCTCTTCGGCGGTGATGTAGGTTTGACTGGGCATCTTCTTCCAAAACAGCCCGGTTTCATCACAATTAAACACTTGCTGCTCTACGTAGCCTTCTTCCAGCACGATCCTTTCAAAGTTCTTGACAAAGTCAGCTGCAGCCTTTGTGTCCGCACTAGCAGCCTCTCCGTGGCGAACAACTGAATGAATCCCGGACCGTTTCTTAAATTTCTCAAACCAGCCACGAGATGCCTTGAAATCGTCTGAGGAAGGTTCGGTTGAACTCTCCCCGGCATCACCCCCGGAGCTCTCCTCCTTCAAGTCCGTAAAGATGGCGTGCGCCTTCTCGCAGATGACGGTTTCGGTGATGGTGTCGCCAACGATCTCTCTGTCCTTGATCCACACTAGCAGAAGTCGTTCCATCTCTTCTATGATAGGGCTATGGCGTTTTGAAATAATGGTGATCCCCTTAGAAGGTTTCACTGCTTTAATAGCTTCCTTCTGTTTAAGGATTGTCGAGATTGTCGACATATTACGGCCATACTGTTTAGCAAGTTCACTCATGTTTTTCAATAATTTCCTGCTTTACGTCTAAAGAAAGCATTTCCTTCTTCCTTTTCTCACCACTACCACTTGCAAAACTAAGCCTTTTAGGACCCATACTTTACGTAAATTACCGTAAAAGGATGCACGTAAAAAATCACGATTAAAACACAGTTAATAGCAGAACGCACAGGGCACAACCGCAAGAAGCCGACGAGAACAGAGGACTGACCCAAGCCGTGCTAATTGAGGGTCCCTCCGAGGTCGAAGTGCTGCCTTCTATCGGCGGAAATAAAAAACACTTCAGGCGCTATGAGCACCGACTACGCGTACGAGTATTGTTTACTTCGAGTGTAGAGTAGGAACGTGTTCGAATTGTACTTCGCGTGTCGAAAAATTCGGATACAACCGGTACGACGAAAATTGCTTACTTCGTGTGTCGAAATAAAATTCAGGTGTAGAGTAAAAAATTTGCTCGAATTTTACTTCGGATGTTGGAAAATTCATATGTAGATACGTTCGGATGTAGAGGTTCCACTGTACTTATTTTATGTTGTTCCCTTGGGTTTCCTCCCTAGGGAATTTCTGTTAAATAATTCATTTTATTTTTTCCCAGTTAACTATGCAGTTTCTCTTCGTTCGACTAAGAGTGCCAACGAAGCATTGTTCTATTCATGCCTGGGGAATCTGCTGTCACTGCCGTCCCTCAGAGGACGTCGTCATGGGCGTCATCACTTCTCTTAGAAGTACTCCCGTGACAACATGACCAGCACTTCAGATCATCTTAGAACGATAAAGGAGGTTTGCCTCCAGGGGTTGGACAACTTCCCTACCGAGGGAAGTTTCCTCCCCAGGTGTGAGGTTGTTTCTCCCTTCAGAGGGAGAACTTCCCACATCTTAATAAATTCATCGTCTCCGACTGCTGTTGCTGCCTTCGCCCAGACTTCTCCCCCCCCCCCTTGCTGAGTTTCTCTTCCTTCAGGGGCAGAGCACAGTCTTGGCAAGTCTCTTCAACGAAGTGTTCACCTCCCTCGTTCGCGAGAGAGGTCACTCATAGAGACTCCTCTTCTGAGGATCGCTACTGTTAAAGGTCAGCTTGCTGATCCACCGGCCCTCATGGGTGTCTTCAATTCTCTTCTACGAAGTATTCACCTCTCTTGTTCGCGAAAGAGGCAACTCATAGAGACACCTCTTCGGAGGATCAAGCAGACCTACCAGTGCAGCGCCCTTCCAAAGGGCACATCCCAGTTCCTGATCATCCTGCCAGCTGACCTACCGATCTACCAGCGCAACCTTGTGCTGCAACGTAGTCCTTTGGACTTCGGTCCTGGACTCTGACACGGACCTTTTTTACGATCCCCATCGGTGGATGCTCGCCCTTCCAAGGGGCACATCCCAGTTCCTGATCGTCCTGCCAGCTGACCTACCGATCTACCAGCGCAACCTTGTGCTGCAACGTAGTCCTTTGGACTTCGGTCCTGGACTCTGACACAGACCTTTGTTACGGTCCCCATCGGTGGATGCTCGCCCTTCCAAAGGGCACATCCCAGTTCCAGATCATCCTGCCAGCTAACCTACCGATCTACCAGCGCAACCTTGCGCTGCAACTTAGTCCTTTGGACTTCGGTCCTGGACTCTAACTCAGACCTGTTTAAGGTCCCCATCGGTGGATGCTTGCCCTTTTTAAAGGGCACATTCCAGTTCCTGATCGTCCTGCCAACCTAATAGCGCCACCTTCGCGCGCGAGCGCCGACGATCTTCCGCGCGCGGGTGCCGATGGTCTATCGCGTGCTCGCCAATAGTGTTGCGCGCGTGCGCCAGTAGTCTTCTGCGCGCGCGCCAGTAGTCTTCTGCGCGCGCGCCAACAGTCTTCTGCGCGCGCGCCAACAGTCTTGCACGTGCGCGCGCCAACAGTCTTAAGCGCGCTCGCCAATAATCTTGTGCGCGCGCCGGCGATCTTCCGCGCGCAGGCGGTGATGGTCTCCCGTGCGCGCCGACAATCCTCCGCGCACCCCGACGATTTTCTACGCGTGCAAGCGCCAATGCTCTTGCACTAGCGCGCCAATAGTCTTCTGCTCGCGTGCGCTGACGATTTTCCGCTCACGGGCACTGATGGTCTCCCGCGCGCGCCCCCCGACTATAGTGATAAGCAACAACACCACAGTAGTGGCTTACATCAACAAGCAAGGAGGTACTTTTTCGCAGCAGCTATCCCATTTAGCAGTAGAGATACTATACTGAGATGGGCCGAAATCCACTTGATACCACTATCGGCACGCTTCAATCCGGGCAAAAGGAATGTGCTCGCCGACAACCTGAGCAGAGCATCTCAGATAGTGAGTACCAAGTGGTATTTGGATCATCTTGTAGCCAACAAAGTCCTGACTTTGTGGGGTTCTCCGACTGTGGACCTCTTCGCAATGGCCCTGAACTTCAGGCTCCCGCTGTATTGTTTTCCAGTCCCAGACCCCAAGGCTCTCTGGCAAGATGCTTTCTAACAACGGTGGGACAACATCGACGTTTACGCCTTTCCCCCGTTCTGTTTGATGAGGTGGGTACTGAACAAGACCAGAACATCGGTCAATCTTTCAATAACCCTCGTAGCTCCGCTATGGCATCACGAAATGGTTTCCGGACCTTCTGCAGCGCCTAACAGAGCCCCCAAGAGAACTCCCTCCACTACACAATCTACTCAAACAACCACATGCCAACATCTTCCACAAAGCCGTAGCTTCGCTACGACTTTACGCCGGGAGACTATCCAGCATCTCTCTCAGAGAGGATTTTCGCAACAAGTTGCGACTAGGATGTCTGGATACCCGCGTAAGTCATCAGCATCAGTCTACCAGGCAAAGTGGAAAGTCTTCTTTAGTTGGTGTTGTGGAAGGGGTATCTCTCCACTCGATGCCACTATTCCAGTAGTAGCGGAGTTCCTCGTGTATTTGCATGAAGAAATGCGCCTGTCAGTCTCGGCAGTAAAAGGCTATCGCTCAGCCTTAAGCCTCGCCTTCAGACTGAAAGGAATGGAGATTTTTTCTTCGCTAGAACTTTCCTTACTCATACGGATTTATGAACTTACCTGCCCCCAGTCAGAAGGGAGACCTCCCCCGTGGTTCGAGTTCTTAGGTCTCTCAAGAGACCTCCCTATGAACCATTACGCCAGGCAACCGATCGCCACCTGACTTGAAAGACTGTTCCTGCTAGCATGGCTTCGGCCAAGCGAGTCTGTGAACTTCATGGTCTCTCATACGACATCGCCCATTCAAGGAGATGGGGAGAGGTAACGCTCAGCTTCGTCCCTAAGTTTTTTGCTAAGACTCAGAACCCGGGAGTAGCGGATCCCCGATTCGACTCCTTCCGGATTTCTAGTCTCCGCACTGTAACATAGGACCTAGACCATCTCTTGCTATGTCCAGTGAGGAGACTGAGGCTGTACAGTATCTTAAAAGAACAGCCACAGCCCGTCCTTGTGTGCCTGCACTATTCGTCAGCACAGGAAGGACCAAGAGGAGGGTCACCAAGATCACCATCTCAGCATGGATTTGCAAGGTCATAGACCATGCACTGAATCCAGACCCTCTTCCTTCACGTTTCCCCAGAGTTCATGATGTCAGGGGCATAGCTACGTCCCTGGCATTCAAGAGAAACTTCTCAGTGACGCAGGTTCTTGAAGCTGGGGTGTGGAATCGTCAGACCACATTCACATCCCACTACCTGCAAGACTTGACCCACAGGAGACTCGATACGTTCTCTATCTGTCCTGTGGTGGCTGCACAACAGCTGGTTTAAAACCTCAAGCTCCTTATTGGACAAGTGGCAGAAGGTTGAGGGCATTGTTACCCAGTTTTAGTCTGCATGAATGAAAAGGTTTGACTGGCCCTTATTCTTTTCTTCATTCTCCCCTCTCTTGGGGAAAGCAGCATCCTGGGTTCTCTGCATAGCTGACCTCAAACCACTGCAGGTAAACCATGCTCCCTTTTGTACCTAGTATTAAGACTAATACTGTTGCCTCCCCATACCCTGACAAGGTGGTATTGGGAAAGTCCTAGTTACACAGTTTTTCCTTTTAAAGAACTCGCAATAACTTTACCAGGACAGTCACACTTCTAAATACCTCAACACACAGCATGCGTAGGCCGCGGACCTTGGCACTCGGATAAGGAGCCCCTGAGTAAAGCCAAAGCCAGATTGGCAGGGACGTCCACCCTTCCTAATGGGTAAGTCACCTCTATTAAATAGTGTGGTTTGTATTCCAGTTACGGAACAAATGACAAATTCGTAGATAATTTGTATTTTTCCTAACTATACAAACCTTAGCTATTTAAGAAAACTTACCCACCAGCCCTATCCCCCTTGAAGTCTTACCTCCAAGCATAGTGAGCTCAATCACAGGTGTGAGGGGGCGGTAGCAAGCTACCCTCCCCTACCCCCGCTAACTAGCGGTATGGGTAGTTAACCCTCGTTTAAAATTAAAGGCTCGTCATTTCAGCTACGCCGAAAGTAATGCCCCTATTAAATAGCTAAGGTTTTTATAGTTAGGGAAAATACAAATTATCTATGAATTGGTCGTATTATATATCAATTTCCGTGTCATTACTGTTGTATTTATCTTTCTTTAGTGATTGTTGAGTGTAATTTGAGTATAATTTGAGCTTGTTTTGGGTACTGTAAATTTATTTCCCTTGGAATGGATTAATTGTTTATTTTAATTCAAATGAGAATAATTATTTTGAGATACGATTTTTTTTAGGTACATCGGCGGTCATGGAACGAATTAAATTTGTATCTCAAGGTATTATTGTACATCGTCCTGTTCACGCTCTCTCACCCTCCTCTAACCCTCCATCCAATGATGATAGGTTCCTACACGAAGGGATCCACGAAGGAACAGACACTTTGGTCCTAAGTCCAGACCATGCTATCGAAGGATGCTCTCCAAGAGGTCCTGGACGGGTCCCCAGTCTTCTACAGTCGGTTATTTCTTGTAGAAAAGGTGTCTGGAGGCTGGAGACCAGTCATGAACCTCTCAGCTCTGAACGAGTTTGTCCAACAGTCTCCGTTCAAGATGGATACTGCCCAAACGGTCAGACCAGCAGTCAGATAAGTGGACTTCATGATATCGTTAGATCTCAAGGATGCGTATTTCCAGATCCCCATTCATCTATCCTCAAGGAAGTACCTCCTTCTTAACGAGAGAATGCCTTGATGAAGTCATCGGGCTTCAGCACGGCATATCATTCCCGTGCTGAAGGCTTGTGACAGGCAAGAGGGCTCTCGAACTGGGGAATTTCTTTTCCTCAGTTTGACTCTAAATTTCTCTCATTCTTTTTCTATTACTTTTTATTGCTTATTCCTCCTTCATAATTATCAGCTGTCTCCAACCTTGCTGTCAAAACTCTCTTACCCATTTCACTGTCCAGGTTTTTTAGAAGGGACATTGTATCCAGGATCGGTTTTTATTTCAAAATCAATTGTGGGAGCTGTGGTGGTCTTGCCAACTGCCCGAAAATGTTTGGACACCTAGGAGTGTCAGTATTCCCATATTGGCACACGGAACTATCTCGTAGGAAAATTTGGCCTTCGGATTCCAGGGGTTGGTGATTTCATAGAGATAGGACTCTCGGCATTCTGTCCGGTTTGCCTGCCACAATGATTAGAGTGGGGATGATTGTATTCTTGAAATGCTCTCAGTCCCATCAAGCAGGTTTGGCATACACTTGAGCCACTCTAATCATAGTGGTACCATCCCTTTGTGGTAGGGTAGGGAGTGGACATTTGGTAAGCAGCTTTCGCAGGTGTCATTGGTGGAGAAATTAATTCCAGGAAAGGCTAACGATGTCTTCTTTGGAATTTCAGACAGTCTTAATATTTTCTCTCCCTTAAACTTTATTTTTTTCCATTGTTTTTTTTTCATTGTTATTATGACCCCTTCCCTCCCCCCAAAAATAATTAATGAGTAAACTTAATGTTCCCCGTACCCCTGGATCAAATGGCGAATCCCAGACACCGTTGACGACTTCTGCTTGTTTTAGTAAGGAAAGCTCTGTTGACAACCTCGGCAATAAAAAGGATTCCTCCAACAATACTTCTCTGACCAGTGTAGTTAAAGACAATTTATCGGCACTGGTGGAAAATAATTCTTGTAATAACAGTAATACTTTACTCTCTGGTTTTGGCTCATTACCAGATCCAACAAAAAATCTGAAAATTCTCCACTTAAAAAACATACCAATTGGTTGTAGCTATGACATAATTCATGAAGCCTTCTGTAGATTTGGGGCAATCAAAGAAATTTTAATGGAGCTTAATGGTAGTAAAGGCTTTTGGGAAGCTTGGGTATCATTTTCAAGTTTTGAGATTGCTTTAGACGCAAATAAAAATTTAGAGAGCATAAAAATTGACAATTGTTTGATTTCTGGGGCTCTATGTGATAAAGCACCAAGACACCTAGAGGTATATAAACCAGAAGAATGGATGGAAAAAGAAATAGAGCAAAGACTTCCAGAAGTAAGAACCCCCAAGCCCCCAACATGGATAATTGCATCTGGGAAGATAGATAATTATAACTATTATAAGATTAGTAAATTTATACAAGAAAAAGTTGGTTTAATTAAAAGTAAGGATATTAGCAGATACGGTAAGCAATCTGTTTTGATTAATGCAAAATCTGATACTCAAGCTCACATGCTTTGTGGCATGAAGATTGCAGAAATTGATCCTATTAAGGATATTAAACCACATATGAGCTTCAGCTATGGTAAAGGAGTAGTTTTTGATAAAGATCTATATGAATTTTCAGAACCAGAAATTCTGGACATGTTCCCTGCTAATGTTTGGAAAGTAAGTAAGATCCCTCAAACAAGCATGGTAGTTTTAACATTTGAAACCCCTGTTATACCAGATCATATAATTATTGAGAATGAAAGAGTACGTGTTGGAGAATATAAACCTAGGCCTTTACAATGCTTTAATTGTTTCAAGTACGGTCACCCTTCCTGGTACTGCAATAATACGAAGATCTGTATTAACTGTTCTCTGTTAGAACATGGCCAATGCAACAGAGATACAACCTGTGCAAACTGTAAAGATCATCATAAATCAAATGATAAAAGATGTAGAGAATACAAGAAAGAAGAAGCTGCAATCTTGAAAGCAAATGCTGAACATATAAGTGTGGGTTATGCAAAGCATTTACTCAATCGGCAACTTAATTTTGCTCGCGCGGTTAAGATGCCACCAAAAGATTATAATCCACTACCCCTTACTAACACAGGGGGACCAGTGGTAGCACCTGGCCCGTCAGGTGCATCTCCCTTAGTGGTAGTAGCCCAGCCATCTGGGTCAAGTGCTCAGCCTATAAAGCCAGAGCACAAACCTCCAAAGAGGTCAATATGGTTTCCAACACACCAAAAGTAATGTCACTGATAGGAGCATCTCCCCTAGAGATAGTAGCTCAGCCTTCTGGGTTAAGTGCTCGAACTGTTGAAGTTCTAGCACAATCCTCCAAGGAAGCCAATGTGGCTTCCACCACCTTAAATGTATTGTGTCAGGCAGAATCTCTACCTGATTTGATGGAGATTGGAAAACAAGATCTTCCAAAGAGGAAAAGGTCCCCATCATCCTCACCTTCATCTAAGTCAGGTAAGTGCCCTACTGCTCATGATCCTAAGGTTGACTTGTATAAAGATCCTAGAAAGAAAGATAAGAAGAGTGGTGGCCTAGTAAAGCTTTCCATCTCCAGGCCTTACATGGCTTCATCTGAAAAGTCCCAAAAGACAAATGAGACAAAGAAAAATAATAACAAAAGATAATGTCTATCATCCAGTGGAATTGCAGAGGTCTAAGTACTAGCATTGAGCAAATAAAAACTTTAACCAGGGACTCAGACACGAAGGTAATTTGTCTACAGGAAACCAAGATCAGTGACAAACCATTTAATCCTGGACTCAATTATCATTTGTTCCAACACAAAATACTTACCGAGAACTACTTTCTTTGGAGTCACTTGTGATCCCTCTTTCTCGACCAAGGTTTTTCCCGCCGTTACCCCCCTTACTCCGCTCTACGTAGGCTTACCCCCGCCGCCAAGGAATGCGCCCTGAGGGCAGGATTAGGGCAGGTCACTGCTTCTCTGGGTCAGCGTCCTCATTAAGTTCCTTGGTCGTGAGCAGTACACAGCTCACTCTCTTCTCTCGATCCTTTGGCGCGTTTGTGTTCCACGTGTTTCCAGCATGAGGACTTGTGTTTTTGCGTAGTGCGTTATTCGCAAGTGTTACAGTGCGTTCTCCCTGTGTATATCCCCAGTGTACGTATAGCTCACTAGTGTTGTGTCATTCGTGTGCGAACGATGGAGCATGTGCGCCGTTGCCCTGGGCCTAGAGCCGGAAACTCGTGTGGGGCTTTCCTCTCAAAGCCAGAGGTAGATCCTCACTCCCTTTGTTCCACGTGTAGGGGGAAAGTTTGCTCCTCCGCGGACACGTGTCCGGAGTGCGTAAGTTGGGATGATATCCAGTGGGTACGCTACGGTACCAAAAAGAAGAAATCTTCGAAGCGTTCCCCCAGGAAGATTAGTGTCGTTTCTTCGTTACCGTCGGCCAGTGATCGGTCCGACGAAGCCTCGGCTTCTCCGTCTCCTTCGCAGAGGAGAGGGCAAGAAGCCTCTAGTGTTGTAGAAAGTCAAGGCGTTCTTCCCAGGGAATCCAGTGCGAGGGAAGAACCAAGGGGGGCCCCCTCTAGGGCTAACGAAGGGCCCGGTAGTGCTTCGGGTGAGTCAGGCCTTGTGGTGGGGGGCCACGCGTCCTCTGAAGACCCCTTATGGGGCAGTGTTGTGGTATCAGAGTCACCTCCGCCCTCGTGGGCCGGTGCGTCGGGCTCTCCCCCGCCAGGGGACAGCCAAACTAGAATTCGCCGCCCGAGTAGCGACGCCTTCGGGTGGAAGCTACCGAAGACGCCAGGGAGGTCACCGCTAAGAATGGACGTGACCCTGGACCCCTGTCCCCCTGGCATGGAAAGATTAGACTCTGTGCCGACGATCTCCACGGCGGTTCCCGAGGACTTCCTCCAGCATTCGATCTCGGACACCCGGCGTCGAGGAAATTCCCCCGCGGATCACGCTAGCAGCCGTTACGCGAGAAACGGGGCGCCGTCGGACTCGTCAGAAGTAGACTCATCCTCCGAGGAGGAAGTCAGGGGGAAATGACGCAGGAGAAGGGAATTGTCCGAGAGCGAACATTCCCGCTCTAGGTCAAGGTCGCGGCCTAGCAAGAAGCGCTCCCGCTCCCATTCTCGTAAGTATACGAGAAATGTCTCCCCCGGGGGCGCCTGGGTCTACGTACCTTCAGGAGAGTCCAAGAGGCTCCATTCATCAGACCCTCGATCCAGCGAACGTGCGTCTAGGCTGCCGCTCTGTACGCACAGCCTAGAACCGCGCGACCTGGCACGCAGGAAAGACCTCTCGCAGAAGCATAAGTCCTCGAGGCCTCCGGTTCACCCCGCCCAGCGGGGGGAAACGCGCTTCTTTGCAGGCAGCCTGACCGAACCAGCCCAGCTGGTGCGGTCATCGAGTAAGAAGGAACGGTTCCCGTTGTCGGGTCAGCCCACCGGGACCGTGACTTCCGCTTCCAGAGCCTTCGGGCAACCGAGGGCCCTCCCTGAGCCGGTGGTACCCACCTTGCAGCGAGATCCACCCTCTTACGGAGCTCACTACAGTTACAGGGCGGCCCCCCTGGACCCAAGGGCTGGACGACCGGTCTGCCGAACCAGCAACCCGGCGCCCCCACTCCAGGCCGAGGCCTCGGCTGACGGAGGAGAAGCTCCCCCGTCGGAGGACTCCGCATATAGAAGAGTGGTGGGCCTCATCAGGAGGCACCATGGGATTACAGAACCCTTGGCGCCAAAGGGGGATTCCTGGAGATCAAGCCTCCTGAGAATTACCCATCACGCCACCCTTCCGAAGTCCTCCCTGGCCCTTCCTCTGGCCCCAGACCTAGTACTAGGGCAAGAGTACATAGACAACTTGGTGGCCAGCAATGCGGAAGCCCCCAAGTCCCAGAGTGCCTCGAAACTGCTCCAGGGCCTCAAAGCACAAGGGAAAGTATACATTCCAGAAGGGCGGCGCCCAGGCCCCTGTAGAGTGGACCCGGCCTTGGACATCCTAGGACAAGGCGGCTCAGACGAAAGGGCCTCGTCAGCCCCGGTTTCCTTCTCTCCTACGGAAGCCGCCATGATGGAGGAGATGTCGCGGGACCTGGTTAACGTCTCCTCATGGCTGGACTGGTGGGCCTCCACTTTAGTAAACGTGCAAGCCTCCGTCGACCCCGAAGATCCTGAACAGCAGAGCCTCCTGACGGACCTTCTCACCTCCGGGGGGAAAACTCTTAAGTTTCTATCGTACCAGGCGCTCGCCCTGACGGCCAACTGGGTCCTAAGGAAACGAGACACGGTCCTAGCTCAGGTATCGAGGAGGATCCCGGACAGAGAGGCCCGAGCTGTACATAGCCTACCCTTGTGGGGTGAGTCTCTGTTCCCATTAAAAGAGCTGGAGAACCTGATGGAGAAAGTGTCCAAGAAGAAAGAGGCCAACGTCCCCAGACCTGCGTCGTCTAAAAGGCCGCCATACAGGAGGGCCGCCTCAGATAGCGCCGTGACTCCTCAGGCCGCCCCCAACACTTCGAGGTGGGACGCCCCTTCCTCCTCCTGGACAACAACTCCTCAGCCCTCCCGCAGAGGAGCACCAGCTTCTTCCAGCTCCTTCAGGTCGGGTTACTCCGCCTCTAAGAGAGGCAGATCAGGCCGCCCCTCTAGGAGAAGGTAGAGGGAGAGGCCCCCTACTCCCGCCCAAGCCTCGGGTTGGGGGATGCCTCAGACCGCATTGGCAAGCATGGAAGGCACAAGGAGCGGATCCTTGGACGGTGTCTGTCCTGAAGGAAGGCTACATGCTCCCCTTCATAGCGGAGCCACCCCCTCTTATTCCAGCCAGCCAGACAGAATGGTTGGCCCCCAGAGACCCGATGAAAAGGGCCACCCTTCAAGAGGAGATTTCCTCCATGTTAGAGAAGGGGGCCGCCTGTTCCTGGTAGAGAAAGCAACGGGGGGGTGGAGACCCGTGATAGACCTGTCGGCCCTCAACAAGTTCGTCAGGAAGACGGACTTCAAGATGGACACCCCAAAATCCGTCCTGCTGTCCTTGAGGGAGAAAGATTATATGATGACTGTCGACCTCAAGGACGCATACTTCCAGATCCCTGTCCACCCGTCGAGTCGGAAGTTCCTCCGGGTAAAATGGGGTTCCCAGATCCTGCAGTTCAAGACCCTTTGCTTCGGTCTGTCGACGGCCCCTCAAGTGTTCACGAGGGTCTTCGCGACAGTCTCAGTGTGGGCTCACGAACGAGGTATCCATCTCATCAGATACCTGGACGACTGGTTGCTCCTTTCCAACTCAAAGGCCCTCTTGGAGGAGCAAGGGAGAAACCTCCTCCAGTTTTGCAGGAATCTGGGAATCGTAATCAATCTGGAAAAGTCGAACTTAACACCATCCAACAGAATGGGATACTTGGGGATGACGTTGGATACCGTGCAGGGGAAGGTTTTCCCCTCGGAAGACAGGATACGGAACCTCAAGCACATCATTCAGCCGTTCCTGTCAGAACATTCCAGGAGGGCGAGAGACTGGCAGAGACTGATAGGTCACCTGGTCTCATTGGAGAAACTGGTTCCCCAAGGGAGGATGAGGCTCAGACCCATTCAATGGAACCTTAAGAGCCTCTGGTCCCAGACAGACTCGCAGAAGGCGTTAATTCCAGTCCTTCCAGACACGAGAACCTCCCTAGAATGGTGGCACTGCCAGTCGAACTCCCTCAAGGGGATGCCCCTCGGGTCCAGTCCCCCCGAGTACCTCCTGTTCACAGACGCCTCCAACCAAGGGTGGGGGGCCCACCTTCTGGAAGAGACAGCACGCGGTACCTGGTCAGAGAGCGAAAAGCGTCTACACATCAATGTCCTAGAACTAAGAGCAGTCCAGAAGGCATGTCTTCACTTTGCAAGTCGGCTAAAGGGAAACACCGTGGCGTTAATGGGCGACAACGCCACGGTAGTGGCCTACATAAAGAAGCAAGGGGGCATGAGATCGAAAGAACTGTGCGACCTCGCCATAAGCATCCTACATTGGGCAGACGAGCAGCAAGTGGTGCTGCTAGCAAGGTTCATCCCCGGGAAGAAAAACGTTCTAGCCAACGGCCTCAGCAGAATGGGTCAAATAGTGGGGACAGAGTGGTCTCTACACCCAGAAGTAGCCAGACTCATCATTCAACGCTGGGGCTCCCCGGTGATGGACCTCTTTGTAACAAAGCTCAACGCCCAACTAACGGTCTATTGCTCCCCGGTCCCAAACCAAAAGGCAGCACTAGAAGACGCCTTCCAGCACAAGTGGGACAACCTGGATGTGTACGCTTTTCCCCCCTTCACGTTAATAAGGCAGGTACTCAACAGAGTAAGGGCCTCCCGAAACCTGAGGATGACTTTGGTAGCGCCCTGGTGGCCGGAGAGAGAGTGGTTCGCAGACCTAAAAGACCTAGCGAGCCAACCACCTTGGCCTCTGCCCGCCAGGTCAGACCTCCTGCACCAACCGCACTTCTTCAGGCTCCACGACAACCCTCTCTCTCTTCGCCTTCACGCCTGGAGACTATCGAGCGGCTCCTGAAGAAGGAGGGGTACTCCGCCACCACAGCTAAGAGAATGTCCCTATACCTGAGGAGATCCTCTACCGCGGTATACCAGGCGAAGTGGGCCTCCTTCACGAAGTGGTGCTCGGAGAAACACATTAGACCTCTTAAAGCTTCGGTCCCGGACATAGCTGAGTTTCTGGTGTATCTTAGAGATAAAGTGGGATTGTCAATCCCAGCCATTAAAGGAGTTCGAGCCGCCTTAGGCAAAGTCTTCCTCGTGAAAGGCATCGACCTGGGGACCTCGAGACACATAGCGATGCTGATCAGGAGTTTCGAGCAATCCTGCCCCCCTCAAGCTAGGAGAGTGCCCAGGTGGGACCTAGCCAAGGTCTTGAAGATGCTAAGTCGTCCTCCCTTTGAACCCCTGAAAGATATCGGGGACAAAGACCTCACCCTCAAGACCGTCTTCTTGCTAGCCTTAGCTTCGGCTAAGAGAGTGGGCGAGATCCATGGTCTGTCTTACGACGTTTCGCACTCCAAAGGGTGGAAGGAAGTGTCCTTCAGGTTCGTGCCCTCCTTTGTGGCGAAGACTCAGAACCCAGCAGTCTGGGACCCGAGGTTTGAAGGTTTCTCAATTCCGGCCATTCCCAAGACGGGCATTACGGAAGACTTGAAGTTATGCCCAGTACGGACGCTCAGAAAATACCTGGAAAGGACAGCTCATCTCCGACCAGGTATCAAGAACCTCTTCGTTTCCACAGGTGTTAATAGGAAGCAAGTTTCCAAGAACACCATTTCCTTCTGGCTGAGACAAGTCATCGCTAGAGCCTATGAAGAGGATAAAATGGCAGTGCCAGGCACTCCCCGCCCCCATGACATCAAGGGTCTGAGCACCTCCTTGGCCTTTGAGAGAAACATGGCGGTGGGGCAGATCCTGCAGGCAGGCACTTGGTCGCACCAGTCGACCTTTACGGCCCACTACCTCAAGGATTATTCAAGAAAATCCTTGGACGGGTTCTCCATTGGGACAGTCATTGCCGCCCTCCAAGCTGTGTAGCGGTAGGCCAGAGGCTGTCCCCAACGATGAACAAATTCTTCGCGACTACATCAGGAGAAAATCGTCAGAAGAAGTTTTAAGAGGTGAGTCTTAGATAATAGCGTAAGGTTCCGCAGTTACCCTCGCTCCGCACTCTGATAGGCCCCCGCATTCCATAGCCCTCTAGGCACTACGTGCAGAGTCAAGTGTCAGAATAGCACTCCTGCTTCCTAAAGTATAAGTCTCCAAAGAAAGTAGTTCTCGGTAAGTATTTTGTGTTGGAACAAATAAAAAATTTTAAGTAATTTTTATTTTTCCTAACATACTTACCGAGAACTACTTTCGGGTAATGGCCCTCCCTTCCGTCCCCGAGTGCCATCCTTCCATTGCCAAGTTGGGCTAAGCGACGAACTTAATGAGGACGCTGACCCAGAGAAGCGGTGACCTGCCCTAATCCTGCCCTCAGGGCGCATTCCTTGGCGGCGGGGGTAAGCCTATGTAGAGCGGAGTAAGGGGGGTAACGGCGGGAAAAACCTTGGTCGAGAAAGAGGGATCACAAGTGACTCCAAAGAAAGTAGTTCTCGGTAAGTATGTTAGGAAAAATAAAAATTACTTAAAATTTTTGATTTTTGTAGATCCCCTCCTTTGCAAGCTGCAAGAGCTCAAGGTGGTACAGGTTTTATTATTCACAAATCTGTAAAATTTGAAACAATCCTACTCAATACACCACTATAGGCATGTGCAATTAGAACTCATATCAGGAAAAAAATTTCTTTATGCTCGCTATATATTGAACCATCCTTAGAACTTTTCCTCTTAGATCATGCTGGTAATCCAAGAAGGCTAAGACTTTCTGACCTCCAAGACCTGATCAATCAGCTTCCTGCCCCTTTTATTTTAATGGGTGATTTTAATGCAAAGCATACTTTATGGGGTGGAAATGTGTGCGATAGATGGGGTAATCTTGTTGAAGAATTAATTGACAACAATGATGTAATACTAATGAATGATGGTTCTCCAACTAGGTATGATGTATTCCACAACTCTACATCAGCCATTGATTTGTCAATCTGTTCCTCATCCATTTGATTGGACAACCTTTGGTCAGTAAATGAACACCTACATGGCAGTGACCATTGGCCAATAATGTTAAATTATGTCCTTAATCTTCCTTCTCAGTGTCCACCAAAATGGAAGATAGACGAGGCAGACTGGGCAGCTTATGAAAACTGTTCACTCACCAATAAAGAGTATGATGAATTTACATCTCCAGTGCATGCCTATCAGCATCTTGAAAATATTATTGATGATAATGCTAGCAAGTTTATACCTAAAACATGCGGTTTACCTCATCGCTCTGTAGTTCCTTGGTGGAGTAAAGAATGTGCCAACGCAAGAAAAGTGACCCAAACTTGCTTCAGAAGATACTTGAGAACAAACTATGTAGCAGATAGAATAGCGTACCTCAGAGCCTGTGCCAAACAAAAAAGAACTTTTAAAAAAGCAAAGAGAGCATCTTGGAATAAATTTATATCTAATATTAATACCAAAACTCCTTCAAAGGAAATATGGGACAAGATTAGAAAACTTCAAGGTAAATTCGTCCCTATGCCTCTACCAATATTAAGGGAAAATAATAGATATATATCTGACCCCAAAGACGTAGCAGAGGTTCTTGCTAAGCACTTTGCCCATGTATCAAGTGCTGACAACTATTCCCCAGCATTTCAACAAATTAGAGCATCAACATCTGTTGTTCCTCCTGCTTCTTCAAATACTGAAGCTTTTAACCTGCCTTTTAGTATGGAGGAGATGCAAAATGCTATCTCTAGCTCTTCTTTAACTGCCTCAGGTGAGGATGGCATCCGGTATGAAATGATATCACATCTTCCAGTGGATACCAAGGAATTTTTATTAGAAACCTTTAATGGTCTATGGGCTTCCCATACATCTCCTGATTCCTGGCATACTTCAATTGTAATTCCAGGCCACAAGTCTGGTAAAGACCCAGAACTGCCATCTAGTTATAGGCCCATATCCTTGACCAGTTGCATACGCAAACTATTTGAGAGAATAATCAACAACAGACTTTTGTGGTATCTAGAATAAAAAAATCTTTTATCTAACAGGCAGTTTGGTTTTAGGAAGAACCGAAGTACTCTAGACCCTTTGCTGATGTTATCAAGGGAAATTTCAAATGCCTTTTCTAACCAAAACCAGGTGGTGGGTGTCTTTTTTTACCTCGAAAAGGCATATGACACCACCTGGAGGGGTGGTATTTTAAAGCAATTGTTCTCGTGGGGTATAGGAGGACATATGTTCTCTTTTATTGAAGAATTTTTATCAAACCGCTCAATTAAAGTGAGAGTAGGGTCAGAACTATCTTCATCCTACATGCAAGAAGGAGGTGTCCCCCAAGGCAGCGTATTGAGTGTGACCTTGTTTGCTGTTGCTATTAATAGTCTCATGAGTCACATACCTCCTGGCATACAAGGATCACTATTTGTTAATGACTTTGCAATTTATTGTAGTGGATCATCTGCACTACAAGCATGCCAAAATCTTCAAATTGCAATAAATGCTGCTTCCGCATGGGCAAATTCTCGTGGATTCATGTTTTCTCCTCAGAAGACCAAAGCCATTCACTTTACTCGTACTCGTAAAAGGGAAGAGATCCCCACCTTTTTCTTAGATGATTGCATTTTGCCATATGAGGATAATGTCAA
Source organism: Palaemon carinicauda (assembly GCF_036898095.1). NCBI lineage: Eukaryota > Metazoa > Arthropoda > Malacostraca > Decapoda > Palaemonidae > Palaemon > Palaemon carinicauda. The sequence continues at coordinate 59,249,774 of NC_090764.1, read as the reverse complement.
GTTTCTTGGAGTCATTTTCGACAAGAAAATGACATTTGGTCCCCATATAAATGACCTATCTATCAGGGTTAAGAAGTCACTGAACATTCTGAAAGTGGTATCGCATTTTGATTGGGGTGCTGATAGAACAACTTTGCTTAGAATTTATACATCTTTGTGTCTGAGCAAGTTAGACTATGCATGCCAAATATATGGGTCAGCTACGAAGACTTTACTTGGAAAACTTGATATTGTTCACAATGCTGGGCTTCGCATCTGCACAGGTGCTTACAGAACATCTCCCATTGACAGTCTCTATGTTGAATCTGGCATACCTCCCCTTTCCATTCGCAGAGAGGAGTTGAGTTTGAGGTTTTTAGCTAGGTCCCTTGCTGTGAGAAACAATCCTAACTGTAAATATGTTAGGGCGCTTTTAGATCGGGCTCCTAACAGATCTAGAGTGCCTAAGCCTTTGGAAGTACAGCTGAAAAATGATGCTAGAGAAGTAGGCTTGTTAACAGCACCGATAGCAGAGGTAGGATATCCCAAGTCTCCTCCTTGGTGTAATCCACCTGTTAAAGTATGTTTTACGGCAGGAGGGAAAAATACCTTACCTAGTAGGGTAATGAAAAGTGAGTTTTTAAATCATGCTGCTCAACATCATGGGAAACATGTTTTTACAGATGGCTCCAAATCGGCTGCAGGAGTTGGAAGTGCAGCTGTGGTGGGGGATATTGTTATTAGAAGGAAACTCCCATCCTCTTGTTCAATATTTACTGCTGAGCTGTACGCAATAATTCTCGCAGTCCAACATATTTTTAAAAATGGCATCCAAAATAGTTTTTATACAATTTTTACGGATTCTAATAGTGTTTACTTATTAAAACAAATTATGCCAGGCCATCATCTAGTACAAGAGGTGCAGGACTGGTTAGTACTTCTGCCGTCTAGGAAGAGTATCAGTGTTCACTTCTGTTGGGTCCCTGCCCATGTTGGGGTGGATGGGAATGAACAAGTAGATAAGGCAGCAAAGGAAGCTTCAGGGCTAAGTAATCCATCCCCCTTGAGTATTCCTTACAAAGATCTTGAAAGTGAGATTCATCTTTACTGTAAAAATAAGTGGCAAGCTCGATGGTCTGAACTGACCACCAATACAAAATTGAAACAAATCCACCCATTGGTGGATAAATGGTCATCTTGTAATTCTACAAGTAGGAGGGATACCATTATTTTAACTAGGCTGCGTATTGGCCATACACATGCAACGCACAATTATTTAATGAAGAGTGGGGAAGGGAGACTGGCCCCTCTTTGTAATACCTGTCAAGTGACAATGGATGTTAAACATATTTTAGTCGTTTGTCCTGTTTTTAATCTTCAGAGGAGGACACATTTACTCCAGGACAAACCTTTAAGAGATATACTGGGGGAAAACTGTAATACCCTGAACTTGAGAAAATTTATACAAAGTATTGGGTTATATTATGAGCTATAATTGATTTTATTAATTAATTTATTTATTTTACCCTTTTAATCCCTATTTATTTCACATCTAGATTTTATTGTATGAAAGTGTTGCGATTTGTATTAAAGGTTAAAATGATACTAAATGGTGTGAGTATACAGATATGATTGAATGATTTTCGTTATATAGCGCTGAATGGCATTTGATGCCCCTGTGCTTGGCTTAATGCTTATTATTATTATTATTATTATTATTATTATTATTATTATTATTATTAACTGCTAAGCTACAACCCTAGCTGGAAAAGCACAATGCCATAAGCCCAGGGGCTCCAACAAGGAAAATAGCTCAGTGAGGAAAGGAAAAAAAAGGAAAATTAAATTTTTAAGAAGAGTAACATTAAAATAAATATCTCCTATTTAAACTATAAACACTTTAACAAAACAAGAGGAAGAGAATTAAGATAGAATAATGTGCCCGAGTGTACCCTCAAGCAAGAGAACTCTAACCCAAGGCAGTGGAAGACCATGGTACAGAGGTTATGGTACTACCCAAGACTAGAGAACAATGGTTTGATTTTGGAGTGTCCTTCTCCTAGAAGAGCTGCTTACCATAGCTAAAGAGTCCCTTCTACCCATACCAAGAGGAAAGTTGCCACTGAAAAATTACAGAGCAGTAACCTCTTGGGTGAAGAATTGTTTGGTAATCTTAAGTGTTGTCAGGTGTATGAGGACAGCAGAGAATATGTAAAGAATATGCCAGACTATTCGGTGTGTGTAGGCAAAATGGAAAATGAACCAGAGAGAAGGATCCAAAGTAGTACTGTCTGGCCTGTCAATGGACCCCATAATTCTCTAGCGGTAGTATCTCAACGGGCGGCTGGTGCCCTGGCCAACCTACTACCTATATTCAATTCAATTCAATTCAAGGAAGTACCTGTGACTCACACTAAGTGGAAAGATATACCAGTTCAAGGTGCTGTGCTTCGGTCTGTCCGCAGGACCTCTTTTCCTTCATCGAGACAGGCTTCTCGTCTTTTGCCAGGATCTGGGGATTGTGGTAAATTACGAGAAGTTATCCCTGCAACCCACAAAGGGAATGGCATATCTAAGAATGAGGATCATGACCAAACTAGGCAGAGTCTTCCTGTCCAAAGAATGAAGCGGGTGCCACACCCATCTCTTTTGTAGGACATTGTCAGCAGTTCTGTAACAAAGGCTCCAGGGGAATGTAACCTCCTTGGAGAAGCTGGATCCTAAGAGTCACCTTCGCATCTGCTCTACAGTGGCAGCTGAAGACCTTTTGGTCTCAGCACATAGTCCTAGACCCTCTAAACACTTTGGTGCCAGTAGAGTCAGAGCAGAGAGACCCGAGTTGGTGGGTGTCAAACATCAATATGCTATGGGGAATAGACCTTTCTCCTGCCCCAGAATTGTTGCTCTTCACAAATACTTCAAAGGAAGGTTACGGGACTCACCTGTTGCACCTCACATTGTTTGGACTGTGGTCCGATGCTGAGGAACAGAGCCACATACACCTGGAAACGAGGCCAGCCTTTCTGGCCCTCACGCAATTCCATTAGCTCCTTTCAGGGCACTCCGGAGTGCTGATGAGCGCCAACACCACGATAGTGTTGCACATAAACAGGCAAGGATGTACTTTTTCACAGCACTTAGCTATGAAAATTTTCAGATGGACAGAAGACAATTCTTTAGCCCTCTCAGCCCATTTCATTCCGGGCAAGAACAATGTGCTGGCAGACAATCTAAGCAGGAGCACTCAGATAGCAGGTTCTGAATGGTCTTTGGAACAATAGATAGCCAACAAATTTTGACATTGTGAGGTTTGCTGACAATTGACCTTTTTGCAACGTCCCTGAACTGGAAGCTACCAGTGTACTGCTCCTCGGTACCGGACCCACAGGCGGTCTGGCAGGACGCTTTTCACCACTGGTGGGACGTTCTGGACATCTATGCGTTCCCCCTTTCTGCCTAGTAATGAGGTTACTAAATAAGGTCAGGGCATCTTAAGACCTCTGTATGACCCTAGTATACTGTATCCGCTGTGGCAACATGCAGAATGGTTCCTGGGTTGCCTGTATCTATTGACAGAGGCACCGGGTAGCTCCCTCCACTTCACGATCTACTCGGACAACCACACATTGAAGATTTATCATCAAGCAATTCTATCGCTTCGTTTTCACGCCTGGAGATTACCCAGCAACTCCTCGGAAAGAGAGGCTTTTCGAGGCCAGTTACAAAGAG